>NW_020837949.1:16441791-16578509 GCF_003676395.1 Aethalodelphis obliquidens
GTGTGTGTGTGTGTGTGTGTGTGTGTGTGTGTGTGTGTGTGTGTGTGAGATCAGACCTCACATCTTTTATATTTCACCAATAAATATTCTATAAATCAATGAAAGAAGTTCTTGGAGAAAGAGGGGTAAATCAAAGATAAAGGTGGAGCAATACTCATGCTCTGAACTTCATTATCTTTGGTAATTATGTCTACTATTTTGAGGGAGGAGAAAAATAATTAATCTCTGTTTGACTATTCTTTATGCATCCTGTCTTCTCTAATAATGTTCTCTTACCAATGTATATTCCTCCCTCTTAAATATTTAAAAGCCTTCTAATTTTCCATCCACTGTGTACCTAGGCAGATGTAGCATGTTTAATTAAAGGATTTGCCTTTACCTAGAGTTGATAATACGTTTTTTTAACCACTTCAGAAAAATCTTGCAAAAACAAGTTATTATAAAATGCTAAATTGAGTTTCAAATTTAAACAAGGTATCTGGGGTTATATTTGTTACTGTAGTAAAGCAGTTCCAGGAGGATCTGTGGTTTTACTTCTCCACTTTATAGTATCTGAATTTCCAAAATAGATTTGTGAGCATTTATAGAAATTCAGAAAAAGAGGTACTGAAACCATAAAAAGTTCTAGAGATTTTCAAGTCCAAAAACTATACTTTTATTTTCAAAATGTGAAGACATAAAACCACAGGGAAATATAGTGACATAAGGAAAGTCGTAAGTTACTGAAGGACAGAGTTTGTACACTTTACTCTCTAATCAATGGTTTTTCCATAATTGTATTCTGCATGTATTTAATTAGTCACAAAATATTTTCCTATTATAAAAATATATTTAACATTTAATAGGACTTTCTATTTTATCTCAATAATTGAAATTTCTTATCAAAAAACCTCTTTCATTGTTAAATTTTTTCTTCTTCTGTTATCAACTATTTAGATTATAATCTTTTGTCAGCTAATAAGACACTCAAATGTACTGTCATCATAAATAAACTTTTCCATTTTGCCCACAGGGGGTCATGAGAGAATTTGTTAAGGTGAGTTTGAAAATCATGATACGCTGTGCTTGTCACATACTCTTATTCTGCCTCTCAAGTAAATCAATAGGGAAAATAATGAGGTTAGTTTGCCATGTCGTTGTTCTTTCTAAGTTTATACTCGCTACTGAAGATGCCACTTACTCTTCTAAGTACTACAGGCTATTTGGCTAAACATCCATTTGGCTAAACATCCATTTTTTTCAGTGATGAACATGAAGTTTTCACATCATTTCTGGGATCCACATTTTCTTTCTTAAAACAAAAACAAAAGCAAAGACAAAACAAAGCAAAACAAAACAAAAAAAAACTGGGGTACTTTCATATCTCTGGACTGATTTATAAGTGGGCCATGTGGTTTGCCAGAAACAAATTTTCTCAGATTTTATGTGTCCGACGAAGTATTTTGTCTTTATTTTCGAAGGATATTTTCTCTGGACATAGTACTATCAGTTGACAGGGGTTTTTTGCTTTGTTTTGTTTTGTTTTGTTTTTGCGGTACACGGGCCTCTCACTGCTGTGGCCTCTCCCATTGCGGAGCACAGGCTCCGGACGCGCAGGCTCAGCGGCCATGGCTCACGGGCCCAGCCGCTCTGCGGCATGTGGGATCCTCCCAGACCGGGGCACGAACCCTTGTCCCCTGCCTCGGCAGGTGGACTCTCAACCACTGTGCCACCAGGGAAGCCCGGTTTTTTTTTTTCTTTTCTTTTCTTTTTCTTTCATCACTTTAATAATGTTGTTCCATTGTCTTATGACTTGCATTTCTGACAGAAAATTTGTGATTACTCTGTTTTCTTCTTTCCTCTGGCAGTCTTTAATAGCTTTTTCTTCATCATTGATTTTCAGAAATTGTACTATGGTTTACCATGTTGTAATTTTCTGTCTATTATGTTTGAATATTTAGACATTCTACTTGAATTTTCTGTTTCTTTGAAGATCCTGCATTTGTGTGTTTAGAGCTTCCATCAAATTTGGAAACGTTTATCAATAAATTCTTTATACATTTTTGATGACCCTCCTAAATCAAACTTACTTGTTAGACTGATATTTCCCCACAGATTACTGAGTCTTTGTTCAGCTTTTTTCTTTCACTACTTCGTTTTGGTAGGTCTATCTTTGAGCTTATTGATTTTGTTCTCTGCACTGTCTGCTATAAAGCTCATCCAGTGATATTTTCTTTTTTCTTTTTTTTTTTTTTGCTTTAAATACTGTTTGTTTGATCACCAGAAGTACTTGCCTTTTTTTTTTTTTAACATCTTTATTGGAGTATAACTGCTTTACAATGTTGTGTTAGTTTCTGCTATAGAACAAAATGAATCAGCTATACGTGTATATACATCCCCATATATCCTCCCTCTTGTGTCTCCCTCCCATCCTCCCTATCCCATGCCACTAGATGGTCACAAAGCACCGAGCTGATCTCCCTGTGCTATGCGGCTGCTTCCCACTAGCTATCTATTTTACATTTGGTAGTGTATACATGTCTATGCCACTCTCTCACTTCGTCCCAGCTTACCCTTCCCCATCCCTGTGTCCTTAAGTCCATTCTCTACATATGTGTCTTTATTCTTGTCCTGCCCCTAGGTTCATCAGAACCATTTTTTGTCAGATTCCATATATATGTTTACCATATGGTATTTGTTTTTCTCTTTCTGACTTACTTCACTCTGTACGACAGACTCTAGGTCCATCCACCTCACTACAAATAACTCAATTTCGTTTCTTTTTATGGCTGAGTAATATTCCATTGTATATATGTGCCACATCTTCTTTATCCATTCATCCGATGATGGGCACTTAGGTTGCTTCCAGGTCCTGGCTATTGTAAATAGAGCTACAATGAACATTTTGGTACATGACTCTTTTTGAATTACGGTTTTCTCAGGGTATATACCCAGTAGTGGGACTGCTGGGTCGTATGGTAGTTCTATTTTTAGTTCTTTAAAGAACTTCCATAAGGTTCTCTATAGTGGCTGTATCAATTTACATTCCCACCAGCAAGAGGGTTCCCTTTTTTCCACACCCTCTCCAGCATTTATTGTTTGTAGATTTTTTTTTTTTTCAGTATGCGGGCCTCTCACTGTCGTGGCCTCTCCCGTCGTGGAGCACGGGCTCCGGACGTGCAGTCCCAGCAGCCATGGCTCACAGGCCCAGCCACCCTGCGGCATGTGGGATCTTCCCGGACCGGGGCACGAACCCGCATCCCCTGCATCAGCAGGCGGACTCTCAACCACTGCGCCACCAGGGAAGCCCTGTTTGTAGATTTTTGGATGATGGCCGTTCTGACTGGTATGAGGTGATACCTCATTGCAGTTTTGATTTGCATTTCTCTAATAATTAGTGATGTTCAGCATCCTTTCATGTGTTTGTTGGCAATCTGTATGTCTTCTTTGGAGAAATGTCTACTTAGGTCTTCTTCCCATTTTTGGATTGGGTTGGTTGTTTTTTGACATTGAGCTGCATGAGCTGCTTGTATATTTTGGAGATTAATCCTCTGTCAGTTGCTTCGTTGGCAAATATTTTCTCCCATTCTGAGGGTTGTCTTTTGGTCTTCTTTATGGTTTCCTTTGTTGTGCAAAAGCTTTGACGTTTCATTAGGTCCCATTTGTTTATTTTGTTTTTATTTCCATTTCTCTAGGAGGTGGGTCGAAAAGGGTCTTGCTGTAATGTATGTCATAGAGTGTTTGGCCTATTTTTCCTCTAAGAGTTTGATGGTGTCTGGCCTTACATTCAGGTCTTTAATCCATTTTGAGTTTATTTTTGTGTATGGTGTTCGGGAGTGTTCTAATTTCATTCTTTTACATGTAGCTGTCCAGTTTTCCCAGCACCACTTATTGAAGAGGCTGTCTTTTCTCCATTGTATATTCTTGCCTCCTTTATCAAAGGTAAGGTAACCATATGTGTGTGGGTTTATCTCTGGGCTTTCTATCCTGTTCCATTGATCTATATTTCTGTTTTTGTGCCAGTATCATACTGTCTTGATTCCTGTAGCTCTGTAGTATAGTCTGAAGTCCAGGAGCCTGATTCCTCCAGCTCTGTTTTTTTCTCAAGATTTCTTTGGCTATTCGCGGTCTTTTGTGTTTCCATACAAATTGTGAAATTTTTTGTTCTAGTTCTGTGAAAAATGCCATTGGTAGTTTAATAAGGATTGCACTGAATCTGTAGATTGCTTTGGGTAGTATAGTCATTTTCACAATGTTGATTCTTCCAATCCAAGAACATGGTATATCTCTCCATCTGTTTGTATTATCTTTAATTTCTTTCATCAGCATCTTATAGTTTTCTGCATACAGGTCTTTTGTCTCCTTAGGTAAGTTTATTCCTAGGTATTTTATTCTTTTTCTTGCAATGGTAAATGGGAGTGTTTTTTGTCTGTTGGAAGATTTTTAATCACAGTTTCAATTTCAGTGCTTGTGATTGGTCTGTTTATATTTTCTATTTCTTCCTGGTTGTCCTGGGAGGTTGTGGTTTTCTAAGAATTTGTCCATTTCTTCCAGGTTGTCCATTTCATTGGCATATAGTTGCTTGTAGTAATCTCTCATGATCCTTTGTATTTCTGTAGGGTCAGTTGTTACTTCCCCTTTTTCATTTCTAATTCTGTTGATTTCAGTCTTCTCCCTTTTTTTCTTTATGAGTCTGGCTAATGGGTTTATCAATTTTGTTTATCTTCTCAAAGAAACAGCTTTTAGTGTTACTGATCTTTGCTACTGTTTCCTTCATTTCTTTTTCATTTATTTCTGATCTGATCTTTATAATTTCTTTCCTTCTGCTAATTTTGGGGTTGTTTTGTTCTTCTTTCTCTAATTGCTTTAGGTGTAAAGTTAGGTTGTTTATTTGAGATTTTTCTTGTTCTTGAGGTAGGACTGTATTGCTATAAACTTCCCTCTTAGAACTGCTTTGCTGCATCCAACAGGTTTTGGGCCATCACGATTTCATCGCCATTTGTTTCCGTCTCTGCAGCTCGTTTAGGTGGTGCTCTCAATCCCCTCTCTTTGCACACCCCGAAACAATGGTCCCTTGCCTCTTAGGCAGGTCCAGACTTTTTCCCGGACTCCCTCCCGGCTAGCTGTGGTGCACTAGCCCCCTTCAGGCTGTGTTCATACAGCCAACCCCAGTCCTCTCCCTGGGACCTGACCTCTGAAGCCTGAGCCTCAGAGCCCAGCCCCCACCCGCCCCGGCAGGTGAGCCTCCGCACCCCTGTTGCTGCGCTCTCCTCCGTGGCTCTGAAGCTCCCCACACCCCCTCCCCACCCCTGCTCTGAGTCACTACCAGTGAAGGGGATTCCTACTGTGTGGAAGCTTTTCCTCCTTCACAGCTCCCTCCTAGAGGTGCAGGTCCCATCCCTATTCTTTTGTCCCTGTTTTTTCTTTTGCCCTACCCAGGTACATGGGGAGTTTCTTGACTTTTGGGAAGTCTGAGGTCTTCTGCCGGCATTCAGTAGGTGTTCTGTAGGAGTTGTTCCACATGTAGATGTATTTTTTATCGATTTGTGGGGAGGAAGGTGATCTCCTCGTCTTACTCCTCTGCCATCTTGAAGGTCCTCTCCTTGCCTCTTTTTTACATCTTCTACTTCTCTACTTGTTATGTTCATGTCTTCCTTTAATTCCTAATGGTATTTATATAACATTTTAAAAGTTTTTGTCTGCTACGTTCTTTTCCTCTCCTTTTTGAGTCTATTTCTATTGACTGTATTTTCTCCTAACTATGCATCACATTTTCCTCTTTATGTCTGTTTTATTTTTTTATTTTTTATTTTTTTGCAGTACGCGGGCCTCTCACTGTTGTGGCCTCTCCCATTGTGGAGCACAGGTTCCAGACACGCAGGCTCAGCAGCTATGGCTTACGGGCCTAGCCGCTCCACAGCATGTGGGATCTTCCCAGACCGGGGCACAAACCTGTGTCCCCTGCATCAGCAGGCGGACTCTCAACCACTGCGCCACCAGCAAAGCCCTGGTTATTTTTTATTTGATGCCTGACTTGTTATGTTGTTGAGTGTCTGGATTTTATTGTTTTCTTTATAGTAAGTGGAATTTTGTTTTGGCTGGCAATTATGTTACCTGAAAATTAGCTTAATATTTTCAAGGTTTGTTTGGAATGATCTCTAGGAGCTTTTAATCCATAGCTATAAGCCATACTTCTAAGGCTGTACTCTTCCAAGTTCTACTAAATGCCATGGTGTTCCAGTGGAATTTTCTACTCTGGATAAACTTGAATGTGTCCCAGCCCTGTGTGAGCTCCAGGAATTGTTTCCTGGCTTCCTGGATTTCACTCGAGGCACAATTATTCTTTTGCAACAGACTGGAGGGGACCCCATGCAGGTTTTTGGAACTCTTCTTCTGCATAGCTATCTGTTTTGCTGTAATCAGCTTTGAAAATTCTCAACTGACTTAGTTGTTTTCTCAACTCAGCAAGTATCTAGAGCTCTGCTTGGGTTCCCCCTCTCTGCACCACTAGACACAAAAGTGACTCTATGCAGAAATCTGGTTCAAGCATAGACTACCTCTGTGTCTCTCCTCTCTTGAGGATCACAGACCTATGTTGCCAGTTGTCAAATATCAAAAATAGTCCAGTTTTTTAGTTGTTTATGGTAGAAAGACAAGACGTACTACTTTCTTCATCATGGCACTGATATCATAAATATCTTTATTTTTTCACACAATATCAACCTATGCACTACCCAGAGCTTTAACAATGCAAAACTTCTTAAAAGAGTGCTCCACATCATTTATGGAATTTTCCTTCAAGCTGTTGGCTCCACATGTACATTTTTGTGTTGGCTCTTTTTTGATCTTCCCAGAAGGTATCAATAAATGATTTTCAGACAACAAACAAGACTTATTCTATACTCACATGGGCCACAATCAATTTATTGACTGGGATATTGACTAGATACAGTCATGCCACCAGAAAAAACAACCAAGTTTAAACATGTAAGGAAATGACAACTGTATCAATGTCTGACCTACAGATGTTTTAAAATAGCCTCAATTATAAGTTGCATACTCATTTCTTAAGGGTGAAAATATGAAATATCAATCTTCAAACTGATAAAACATTGTTTAGAGAAAGATCACAGAGCAACGTCATATGAGTGTTAAATTTCCAGGGCATGGTCCAAATGAGCAAAGATTTACTGTCCCAGTTATATGCTCTCTGAGGAAGAGCCTCTTCCTGCCTTGGAATGAGGAACTGACTTTTTTGTTTGTTTTATTTTGAGTAGAGCAGAGAGGGTTGGAGAGGAAATAAGAATGTAACAGAGGCCAGTAGGAGCCCACATTAAAAGAGACTTCCTTCTCTAACCTTGTTTCATACAACCCTCTTCTGTACTGGCCATGAAATTTCAGAAAACTCTCTAAGTCTAAATACTAGGAGATATTGTTTAGGTGATGAATATTGGACTGAAGACAGGAGAGAAAAATGGGAGGGCAGTGAATAAAGAGAAACAAAAAGAGAGAAAACCAAAGACATTTGTAGGTCAAAACATAAAGCATCTGTGGAAATTGGTGTCAGAGAAACTTCTAAAGATGTGAATATGTATTTATATTTCTTTCAAATATGCAGTTTTGCAAAAGCAACCATGAAAGGCCTAAGATGTAACATTTGATATGTTATCAAATAAGTGTTCACTTCTTGAAATTACTATGGTTTTCCCTTGTCCACTAATGTCTACCCAATGTCCTAGTAATGGCACCATTGATTTAAACAGCTGGCATTGTAGAGTGTAGCTACCATCTATTGTTGCTTGATATCATTTGTCCAGCAGTTATCTTTGTCAATCATTAAATTAGTAATATAAACAATACAAGCTTTTAATAAAGGAAATGTCACCAGATTTTGTAGCAAGTGTAAGGAGAAACACTGGGAAATAAAATGTAAGAACAAACAAAAGGGAAGACAGTGAAGAAAATGAGAAGTAAAATAAACTTTAAGCCTCTATGAAATGAGCAGTCTCTTCAGTATAAAAGAAGTCGCAATCGAAAACCTGCCTTTGAAGTTCTTACAAAAACAACAACAAATTAAAAAATAAAATTATACAAAAAATAACCAGAATAAAGCACACATGTAATCAATATCTAGCAATATATGTTATGACTAAGGACAGCACCTCAACAAATGTATATTGTAGGTTTGCTGGATGCTCTCCAGTTGACTGTCTAGATTCATTCTCTGCCATGCACTAGCTGGGCTCCCTTTTCTGTCCGACTTCCAGCTGTAACTGGCTAAAAAACTGGCATTGGAAGATGGCAGTGTGGGAGGAGAGGGCTATAGTTTTCTTCCTTCCCTGCATCAGCCGGGCAGTAGCTGTAACCCTCCATGACTACAGGTCCACCTGAGCAGCTCCTCTGCCACAGTTCAGCTCTCACTGGCTCTTGGAGTATTGATTCCTTACCGGTCCCATCAACTTCAGTAGCAATAATAGCTCCTGGCTATTGCTAGTCTCAGAATTTTACTCCTTACCCACAATTCTGTAAGTAGACCCTTCATTAAAGTCTCTTACTTTGAACCATCTGTGGTAAGTTTTGTTTCCTACCAGGAACGTTAATGATACAACGGGTATTTGTTATATCCATTAGGAAGGGTACAAGTCGTGTTTTCCATTGTCAACAATAAATACACAAATATAGTTGCATGTGTGTGTATATAAACATAAACACTTCACTGTAGCTTACCTAAGGAAATACAGATTGATTCACAGATATTAAGAAAGTCCAGTTGATACGGAATGTTGGTATAGAAATACATACATGTTTCCAAGAGGCACTGAGTTGCTGTTTCTGGGATGGATGTCAAGAAGCCCAGCCAGGTACTTGTTCTAGTCCCAGTATTTACTCACCACAATGATTTTAAGGGAACCATAAAATCATAGCGCTGGATTTTAGTGTATGGGAGTTTACTGAGAACGAAAGAGTTATGAATCTCTTGTATTCCTGAATTCCCTTTATGCTGATTTTTTTAAGTGTTCATTTGAACACCACCAGTGATAAGAATAAACTAGCTCCTAAAGCAGGCCATTACAGTTTTGATCAGTTTTAGCCATCAGACACTTTCCCCTCCTGTTCATAGAAATATTTCTCCTTGTTACTTCCCCCACTGGTCCCAGTTTTACCCTTCAGTGTCATTCTCAATATGTCTCACCTCATCTTTCAGACCACATGATCACCTTTCAGATACCGGAATACAGTTATTATGATCTTACTGAATTGCCTCTTTTCCACTAATTTTTCAACAGCTTGCCAAACTCCTCCCTAGTTTTATGATCAGACAGCACCTAAAATTAATTTATTTCTATTTCCCCAACTCTTCTCCCTGAGAAGATTCTATTAATTATAACTTATTCATTTGCAACACTTTTGCACAGTCTTACCTCTGCAGTTTCCCAAATTGCATCACCCCACTGTCTTCTGGGACATGCTTTGAAACATGTCCGAGAAGAAACATGTTTTGAACCAAACATGTTTCAAAACATATTTTAAGAAACAACTTCCTGTGTTTCTGCACAAGCTACTCATTCACCTCCATATTACAGCCGTCAGTCTGCAGACACACAGATGGCTGGAAATCAAATTTTGCCTAATTTGACATCAATTTACCTACACTTGACTATAATCACACTTTATGCATCCAGACAGGATTATATCCAGGTCCATGTAGAAATGGGGAGAAGTGTTTGGTCTTGTACTTTTTAATTTCACCCTAGCTTTATAAAAGGGCATACATTTTCTCCCAATAATTGATCCATAATCAATATTGTGCCAAGCTCAGGTAACCAATCAGGATTTGACAGGCGGGATTTCCCACTTCATCACATAACAGGTTCTGACTCTAACAGTCTTTGGAACCAGTTTCCAAATAGTATCAGCATCAATGGCTTTGTTCTAATACACAAAGCCTGGAACAAAACATGTCCTGTTATAGGAGATGTTCATTGCAAGGATTTATTAGAAATATTTATTATCTCCTACGTGCTAGGGTCTCTGTTGGATCTGAGCACACAGAGGGGATTGAGGACCTGTTCCTTGGTCTGTTGGGCCCTTCTCTTCCCTTAAGTACCTGGGCTTATACTCTGTCCTATTCCAGCAGAAGGAGTTGCAATATTAAGACAAAAATATACCCATAACTCCTATAATGTCTTTATTCTTTTACAAGCAAAGGAAAGAAAAGATGACAAAATATATGAAGGAATACTGAGAGTACCAGTTTCATGAATCATAAGCACTGAGTTACATTTCAAGCTATAAATTGTCACTATGATTTTTTGTTTGTTAGTTTTTCTGACATTTTTATAGTTCTAAGCCACAGTGAGATAGCCTCTCGTCTATTACAGGCCTTACCTAACACTACGTTTTAAAGCATGACAGCTTTAGCTACACCTAAAATGAGACAACATGGTATCATAAAAAGAGGGCTGGCCTGAAAGCCACGGGTTCTAACCCTAGCTCCATTTCTAACAGTACATGAACTTGAATGGTTCTTATCATGTTCTAGACCTTCAATTTCTCTCCTGTAAGCAAAAGGCTGGAATTTGATGGTCTCAAGTCTCCTTATACCTCGAATTTTCTGATTACGTTAGTTTGTTTTGAAAAGCTGGAGAAGGAAACAGAAAAAGCCAGCTAGCCCAGTTGTAGAGGGAGTTGAATGCTGGCACAGGAATTCAGGACTGTATATGAAATGTGTGATTATAGTACAATCATTATGATTCATCAAGACAGTAATTCCCTTGTTGGTTACACATACACACTCTCCTCCCCTTCCCACTCACAACTTCTACTTCCTGGTTTAAGAACAATCTAAAAGTAGGAAAAGGATGCGGGTGGAGTGGGAAGAAGGGAGGAAAGTGAGCAGGAAACGTTCTCTATTTGGAAGAGATTTTGGAAGCTCTTTTTCATGCTCATTTATACCACCTACGGTGCTTTTATTCTTCCTTGCTGAATGTTTGATTATCCTAACCAAACAGAAAGTAATAAGTCAAAATAGTTATCCTCTCTCCTTTTCAAGCATAATAAGCTCAGTTAGAACATTTCCATACATACACAAATGATGACTTAATTCACTGAATAAAATTAAAAGGAATCAAAAGTCTCAATCATGCCAACAAGAGACAAAGAAAATTCCATAATAAGGCAACTCAGTTTCTATGCCTATGGGTGAGAGAGAAATGACCAAAATTGACCTTTGAAAGCAATTTTCCACTTTTTGTTCTCTGATATAGTGAGTTTACTCTCATAGTAATCAAATAGCTTAAAAGCAAAGCTTGTAGGCTTTACAACATAAACTATTCAGCTCAGGGACTCTCTAGATGAGGGTATTTGGCTTTGGCATGATCTGGTTCACAGCAGGAAAATCTCTGGACTTGTAGTTCTCACGTATTTGTGGGAAGCTCATGACAATAAGGAGGTGGGATTTAGCTGAACTTTCTGTGGACTTCAAACTTAAACGTGACTTCTCAGCAAAGGAAACCATAAACAAGACCAAAAGACAACCCTCAGAATGGGAGAAAATATTTGCAAATGAAGCAACCGACAAAGGATTAATCTCCAAAATTTACAAGCAGCTCATGCAGCTCAATAACAAAAAAACAAACAACCCAATCCAAAAATGGGCAGAAGACCTAAATAGACATTTCTCCAAAGAAGATATACAGATTGCCAACAAACACATGAAAGAATGCTCAACATCATTAATCATTAGAGAAATGCAAATCAAAACTACAATGAGATATCATCTCACACCAGTCAGAATGGCCATCATCAAAAAATCTAGAAACAATAAATGCTGGAGAGGGTGTGGAGAAAAGGGAACACTCTTGCACTGCTGGTGGGAATGTGAATTGGTTCAGCCACTATGGAGAACAGTATGGAGGTTCCTTAAAAAATTACAAATAGAACTACCATATGACCCAGCAATCCCACTACTGGGCATATACCCTGAGAAAACCAAAATTCAAAAAGAGTCATGTACCAAAATGTTCATCGCAGCTCTATTTACAATAGCACGGAGATGGAAACAACCTAAGTGCCCATCATCGGATGAATGGATAAACAAGATGTGGCACATATATACAATGGAATATTACTCAGCCATAAAAAGAAACGAAATTGAGCTATTTGTAATGAGGTGGATAGACCTAGAGTCTGTCATACACAGTGAAGTAAGTCAGAAAGAAAAAGACAAATACCGTATGCTAACACATATATATGGAATTTAAGAAAAAAAAATGTCATGAAGAACCTAGGGGTAAGGCAGGAATAAAGACGCAGACCTACTAGAGAACGGACTTGAGGTTACGGGGAGGGGGAAGGGTGAGCTGTGACAGGGCGAGAGAGAGTCATGGACATATACACACTAACAAACGTAGTAAGGTAGATAGCTAGTGGGAAGCAGCCGCATGGCACAGGGATATTGGTTCGGTGCTTTGTGACAGCCTGGAGGGGTTGGATAGGGAGGGTGGGAGGGAGGGAGACGCAAGAGGGAAGACATATGGGAACATGTATATGTATAACTGATTCACTTTGTTATAAAGCAGAAACTAACACAGCACTGTAAAGCAATTATACCCCAATAAAGATGTTAAAAAAAAAAATTAAATGTGACTTCTGCTGGGAACAAGATACCACGCACCCATTTCTCCTTGCCCCTTTTCACTAAATGCAACAAAAACTTGGGGGGGGGGAATGCAAGAGGAAATCACAGGAGAACACAGAAAAATGAAAATAGGATGGCAAACTAATTGAGGATTCCAGGAGTGAGGAACAATGTAGTATCAAGAGCTTCTTAGGACCTCCCACCCAACCAAAGAAGGTGGCCCAGACTCCCCATCTCCAGACCCCAAAGCTGGCAACAGAAGGGCGACTGTTATGGACTAAATGTTTGTGTTCTACCAAAATCTATATGTTGAAGACAAGACACCCAATGTGGTGGTATTTGGAAGTGGGACCTTTGGGAAATCATTAGGTTTAGATAAGATCAAAGTGATGGGATCCTCATGGTGCAATTAGTGCCCTTGTAAGAAGAGGAAAGTGAGATCTGTACTTTTCTCCATATGCATGAAGGAAGAAAAGGGTATGAGAGCACACAGAGAGAGGGCAGCCATGTATAAGAGGGCTCTCACCAAAGCCCACCATGCTAGCACCCTGGTCTCAGACCTTCCAGCCTTCAGAACTGAAAGAAAATAAATGTCAGTTGTTTCAGCCATCAATCTTTGGTATTTTGCTATAGTAGCTCCAGCTGACTAAGACAGTGGCCCGAGTAGATTATTCTTCCCCTGATGGAACAGGACTTCAACACCAGGAGAGATGTGGCACCAGCAAGGAATTGATCAGGAGCTCAACTAACAATAATTGGCCAGTCCTTCCCTGCTGATTCTGATACTCCCTGCCACCACCGAGAGACATCAGTGGCTGAGGGCACCCAAAGGGTATTCATTTAGTCATTCAGCAAATACTTACTTAACAGTTATTTTGTGCCATGCACTGTTCTAAGTGCTGGGATATGTCAGTGGAAAAAACTGATAACAAAATATTTATTGATAATTATACTTGAAGTTATTATTCAATTAAGAATTTTTAAAAGGCAAATGAAAAAGAATAATTTAAAGATTATCATAAGCTTAAACACAAATATTTATACACAGATTAAAGTTCAGATCTTCATTTTAAATCTAATTGTTTTCTAAGAAATTGGCAAAAACCTTAGATGGGGATTACTAATGTCATTGTTTCTTATCTTCTGCTTCATCACCCAGGCTTTGTATATTTTCTTCTTTATGCCTCACACAGCCATAAACCTGGCAAGTTTGTGATGAGTTACCATTTCCCTTTATCAGAATTCGTAATCTCTGTATAACAGTTATTCACTGTTTAGATTTTAAATACAGTTTTCTACAAGACTAAGATGATTGTTCCTCCCCAACGTACTCTGTGAAATGCCAGCTGCCTGCTTTAATCTAGAAAAGGCATCTGCTGTTGTAATGGGTGGTGTTCTGCTCTATGATCAGCATCCACGGGCCTTTTACTTGTCTGAATATTCTGGGATCTGCCCAACACTGTGGCAATGGGAATAGTTTAATAACTTCTAACTTGGAAGAAAAAGTAATTTCCTAACTGAATCCAAGCTTAAAAGATATTCCACGTAGAGCAAAATCATGGAATCTGTGTTATTCTATTAAACATCCAAGTGACTGCAGTTTTCTGAGGATTAGTTATTTAAATATTTCAGGCTAACTAGCTAACATATTCTCCGGCAAACTAGGACAGCATGCTCTTTTGTCCCCGCAGTGTATCATGTTTGCTTCAGATGTAAAATACTATCCATTCAACTTGCAATAATGAAATGTTGTTTACCTAAGTTTAAAATGATTTATTTTGAAAAAATTTTTCTGAACAAACTTTTGGGGAATAATTTCAGATTTGTAGAACAGCTGCAAACACAATGTGGAGAGTTCCTGTATACTCTGTATCCAGTTCCATTATTAACATTTTAAATTATTTTGTTACATTTATGAAAACTAAGAAACTGACATTGGTACATTATTATTAAATAAACCCCAGACTATTTAAATTTCATTAGTGTTACTGTGAATGTCCTCTTTCTGTTCCAGGACTGAATTATATCTCCCCAATCTCTGGTCCCTGACAGTTTCTCAGTATTTACTTGTTCTCATGATCTTGGCAGTCTTGAAGAGTACTGGCCCGGTACCCTATAAAATGTCCCCAATTTGGGTCTAGCTAACAGTTTTCTTATGATTAGATTGAAGTTATGGGTTTGGGGAAAGAATATGATACATGTGACCTTGTCACATCAAATCGGGGGGAGCATGATATCCACAAGGCATCACTGATGATGTTAAACTTCATCACTTTGAGAAGATGTTGTGTGTCCAGTTTCTTCACTGTAGAGTTATTTTTCCCTTTCCCTGCTTTCTTTGGAAGTGTAGCTCTTTTATGTTTCTATTTTTAAATGAATAAGTCACAGACAACAACATTTGTACAGCTACCACTCAGATTTCAATAAGGTTTAAAATTCAGTCATTTTTGCTCCACATATTTTTAATAACAAGAAAAATATTAACCTATAGAGTTTATATTCCTTATATGTTACTACACTATTTCATTTTCTTTCCTTGTAGAGACAAACTGATTAAAAATGAATGTTGAGTGAAAAGAAATAAATTTCATGTTGACAAACACAGTGTGACTAAATGTATATAAATTTAAAAGGAGAAAAAGAACTATTTTATGAATATCTATGTACATAGTATTAAAATCACAGGACCAAAAATTTTTAATTTTTTTCTTTTCTTAACTTTGCTTCTTAAACTCCCTTCTTCTTTTGAGTTTAATTCTTAAGTATGTCATTTAGTAATACTCCTTTAGCAAGAGTTTGTGAACTCTCAGTCTTTGGTTCTCCAAAATTATCTTTATTTTACCCTAAGTACTGAATGATATTTTAGCTGAGTATAGAATTCTAGGATGAAAGCTAGTTCCTCTCATTATTTAAAGATAAGGATCTGATAGACTGCTATGATCAAACAGTAATTCCTTTGAAGGTTAACTACCTTTTTTTTTCTGTTTACTTTCAATATATTATTTCACGTTGCATGATTTCACTAAATGTGTTTAAAATATGATTTAATTTTAGCTATGCTGCTTGGAAGTCAAGGTCCTTTTTTGATTCTCTGATAATTTACATTTTGTGGGTGGCTCTCTTTCCAACTATGACTCTAGTCTATTGAAACTTTCCCTTAGCTGGCTGATAGAACTTATCCAGTTTCTATTTCTAGGACAAGGCAGCCCTTCAGGAAGTCTGACTTTATGGTGATTAATCAGGTTCATCTTATGCTTCTGGTTCAAATGTGTTTTTCTTGGTGTTTGAAGCCTGTTCCAAGCCACTAAGCCTTATGTGGTTTTGATGCTTTATTGAGCATTTGAATCTAAGCCCTCTCATTTCTGACTTTCTTTTCCTCTTTATTTCAGGGAACTGATACTTTCTCATTCAAAGTTTTGAGCATGTATATTCATTTAAAATAAATTTTATCTTATTTTATTCAGAATTTCTAAGTGTTTATAGGAGAGGGAGTAGAATAGCTCTGTCATGTTATGACAGCCTGTCGCATTAACTGGAAGTACCTACACACCATTTCTGTATAAGATATTTTTTCCTTTGGAAATACAAAAAGAACGCTGACCAAAAATATAATCTCTACTTTCTAGATGCTTGAAGTCTAACTGAAGATTTCAGACACATACTCATAGAATATAAAAGGAAAAAATGTTATTAGGCAGCATTGCATAATGATTTAAACGGTGTAGGTTAGTGATTAGAAGCCTTGACTCTTAAGCCAGAATTCCTACATTTGAATAAAAACTCCAGCACTTGACAAACATATGAAAATTTTTCATAAAAAAGGTCAAGACTGGTTTCAAAATTAACCCATGACAAGGCTGATTTGGCAGAAAGTGGATTTTCTGATAAGAATTTGCTTTGAAAAAAAGCTGTACTATGATCGGGACCCACCCCAAGAGTGAGAGTTGTATGCCCCAATGTCAGCCAAAAGATAGTGAGAATCTTGGGGACTAGATGTGGGAACCAATGCAGTAGATATTGCTGGACTGGAGCCACTCAGCCCTTGTCCAGGAGAACCACTGGGAAATAAGAGGGACCAACAGAGTTTCTCTTTGCAGTGGACAGCTGAAAAAGTCAAGGACTAAGGAGATGCAACTGCTGGAGGCATAGAAGACATTATTTCACAGGAGTTGCATTCAGAAGAGTCCAGCAAGGGAATTTACGTGAAAGCAAAACAAACTTAATATATCTGCCAGTCCTAGAGAGCATGAAGATATTTTACAACAGTATCAGTCCAATACAAACTTCCTGCTTCCACCATTACCCTGACAAGTGGGGAAAGAGGTAGTCAGAAAAGGTAACCACATTCTCTTTCAATACTACTGTTTGTGAGTCCTTGCATTACCTGAGGGTAAGGAGCAAAGTGACAGGATTGCCAAATTTAATTCAGTGGCCGAGGAAAATTTTCGCTAACTGAAGAAAATTCTAGGGGACAAAAGTAAAGTATTTTTCCAAACACACATTTCAAAGGCAGTTTTTTCCTCTGAATCCTCTTTAATTGAAAATGGCCTTCCACTATTAATTTTATAATTTCTTCTCCATTCCAAATTTTGATTAAAATTTTTAAAAATCAATAATACGTAAATAGGATGAGTTATTCATTACAAGTACTGACATTAATATTGTTTTTCTAAGAGCTGAAATTGTCTTCTTTTATTAAAGGTGTTAATTCAACATATTGTATATTGTAATTTAATGTGCTCTTTTTCAGTTTCATTTTTTTCCTTGACCCAGGCATTATTTAGGAGAGTTTTCTATTATTATTGCCATTATTATTAACTTCTGATTCATTGTGCTTATATGCAAAAAATAAATTTTTAGAATCTAATCTGTAAGGAATTAAGGTTATCAATGAAATTAATTTTTTAAAAGCCTCTCTGAACTAAAAAGAATAGATGCTTTTGTAAAGTATGATACTTTATATACGCTACTTAATCTTTGTTATTTTTAGTTCCCCTGACTATTTGTTTCATAAATTGAACCAAAGGAAATACCAAACATTTTGTTTGTAAATATTTCAGCATATATGTCTATCAAATAAGGAGTTTAAAAATATATAACCACAAAAGCTTTAGCATACCTAACAGCCTATTAATTCCCTTATATCTTTCAATGCCTACTCCATGATCAAATTTCCCATTTATCTCAAAAATATTATTTTATGAACAGTATTTTTGAAGCAGGAAAAACACAATATCCTGCATTGTACTAGATTTATATGTCTCTTGAGCAACCATTAGGATATATGCTACTTCTCCCCATTTTATGTTATCTATTTGTCAAATAAACCAAATCACTTGTTCTGTAGAGTGTCCCACTTTACGGATTTGGCAGATTGTATCCATGTTGTGCTTTTACATGTTCCTCTATCTGCCATTTGTCTTTAAAACTAGAGGATTATTTAAATTTAGATGCAATGGCAAGAATACACCATAGATGGTGTTCTATATTTCTTATTGTATCACATCAGGTAGCATGAAATGTCTGATTGTTCCATGTTTACTGATATTAAGACTTATCAACAGGTTTGAGCGGTGCCAACTTAATCCATTCATTATACAGTTTTCATCAATATTTCACTTATTGGTTTCAGAACCAATGGTTGCTTAGATCCATTGTCTTATTACAGTCTGGAAACAATAATTTACTAACTGCATGATACTCTATTTAACCCTGGAATTCTTCTGTAAAGAACTTTTCCTCATCAACTATTTAGTTATCTTGAGGTACAGTCTGTTTAGGAAAAGCAGACAAATGCCTTTTTCCCCTCCCTTTATTTACTCCTTTGGAGAAAAAACTGGGACTTCCCTTGTGGCACAGTGGTTAAGAATCCACGTGCCAATGCAGGGGCAAGGGTTCGATCCCTGGTCCGGGAAGATCCCATATGCTGCGGAGCAGCTAAGCCCATGAGCCACAACTACTGAGCCTGCACTCTAGAGCCTGTGAGCCACAACTACTGAGCCCATGTGCCACGACTACCGAAGCCCGCGTGCCGAGAGCCTGTGCTCCACAACAAGAGAAGCCACCACAATTAGAAGCCCGTGCACTGCAACTAGAGAAAGCCCGCGTGCAGCAACGAAGACCCAACACAGCCAAAAATAAATAAATAAATTCATTTAAAAAAAGAGTTGATACTATAGAAATCTCCAAAGATGAAAAAATAAGTTTATTTTTGTTTTATTACAGTCAATTTTTTATATATTTGAGCTATTTCAAATAATGCAGTTATTATTCTTTGTCATGTTCAAACTGTACCATCTTTGACCTGTTGGTGTTACCTTCAGATAGGCTCTTTTGTCCATTTGAGACAACTGATAGTTTCTAAAATAGTTTTCTTGCTTTCTGATATGACAAAATATTCCAGCTTTATCTTGCATATTTATCACCCTGAACTGAAATCAGCTTTTTCTTCAAGGAGTCCTGATTCATTTTAGTTAGAAATCATGTTTATAGATACAATCTGAGCCCTAGGGATGCTCATTTCTACTGGACTGTTGTTGGTTTTAAGCTTTTTAATGTACAGAACAACGATATATATAATTTTAGAAAGAGAAAAAAAGTAAAAACATTATTTCATATTCACATTTAAAATAACAGTTCATATTTAATCTCTTTGACTTTATATCTGTATCTGTTTATTTACCAAAAAAAATGGTTTCCCAGACATTAACAATTACTTCTTTATTTTATCTATCCCAAGATAAATACTATTAAAAAAAGAAAAAAGAAAGACTGAGATCAGCCAAAGATTTATCTGTGGTTATATATTATTTTTCATTAGGATACATATGCTTTGGGATATATGGTTAAAATAGTCATTTTAAAATAGCTTGACATAGTTATCCAGTATGTTTATGCTAATAATTTCTTATACATTTAGGTTCATTTGTTTTACCCTTTCTTGTTAAAATTTATAAAAAGAACACTGGTCTTAGAGAGCCATATTATACCAAAATTGTGAACTACTGTTAAATTGAAACTCCCACCTACAACCTTTGGTTTCCCCCAAATATAAAGAGAGATATAGATAGACAGATCTATCTATGTAGATATTTATGGATAAATATTATCTGAACCAAAAACTGGGACAAGGGGTCTGACCACAAGACCACCTAGTTTAAATTGGCACTGCCTCTCCAAATCAGGAACACATCATTGTTGAACTTTAACTCTCTTCATGTTCTCTACCAGGTTATTTTTTAGCAGGTGATGTTAAAGAGGATTTTTTGACTCAAGGATTGAAAGATCTGAGGACCATAATGAAACAAAAAGGTTAGAAAACTACGGTAGAATCAGTAGTTTAGTCTTAAAGTCTCCAAAGGACTTAAGGGTCTTAATAGATTCATTTAAGCCACATTATTGTTTCTATAGGCATTTGAGTTATCAGGCTAGGAACCCGTACATCATTTTAATGTCATGAAATACAATGAATTCCAATTAGATTTTCAAAATATGCTTTTCTAAAAGACAACCATATTGTGCTCATTTCCTGCCTTGAATATTACTCCTTTTCACTTCCTCCACTTTAAGAAGACATTTTTGAAATTTTACAGTTTCACATAAGCCTTATAGGTAGTAAAAAGCAAGGATTTTCAAACTGTTTTCAGGCAAGCCTTAGAGCCCCACGTGCTGCTTCATGTTCCAGTCCCATCATGAGACTCTGAGTGGGTAGGAATCTGGACCTCAGCCCCGTTTTACTCAAAATAGATTCTTTTTGGTATGTTTCATATATAATTTGGTCCTTTGGAGGCTTCATTTGGAAAAAGAAGCATTTTCTCCTTAAAAAGAAATTCAAACTCTCAAATTCACCAGCTTAAAATTGGATATACTCTCCTCACTCTCTCCCTACGAACTGTTATAAACATGTTAAATACAGCCTTAGAGGAGGTAGAATGAGTGTTCCACACTTTTCTTTAGGGTAGTCACACAACAGCACAAATCAGCTGTATTTCGAGTTCAGAACTCTCTACCCACCACAAAGACACATATACTTCTTAAACCAAAAGCTAAATCCCATTTGTTTCTAAAGTATAACTTTTCTATTATCATTATTATCACCATCATCATCACCACCAGGTTCTTTTCCACCAAGACAAATAGAATACCCCTAGCAAGAAAAATTTTGTATGTGGGCGTGAAACACTACAGGAAATTCCCTGAAGTAGAAAACTGGCTCTTAAAGAACTTTTTTTTTTAGTGAAAAAAAACTGGCCAATAAATTCTTCATAGGAAAAACCCTCCAGCTTTGAAAATACAGTCAAAGTATTTTATTCTCCATTCTCAGACAAGAATCTCTGTCTTTGAACTTATTTCCTAATGATGTTTAGTGCTTGGAATACAAAGATAACTTACACTATATGAGAAACATAACAAAGAAATGTTAAGCAGAAGAGCTTTGTAAATTTCAAACAAATGCCTGCCAGAGACCATTTCAGATAGTACCTATTTACTTAAAAATAAACAAGTCATGTTATCATGGTTATCATTATCTTAAGATAATACTATTTATAGAGTTCTAGGAAATTGATATCAAATCTAAAAATATATTATCTTCTATTATATATCTTCAAATTCACATATGGCCTTATAACTTCTGTGTAATCACATCATTTAAGTTTTCCTTCATTTGGTTTAATAACACCATAATTTAAATATTCAGAGAGAGCACTCACTGTGTTACCCAAATTAAGAAGACAGAAGCTTGATTTGGGGACCATTCATTATAACTGGGGTGGTTATTTTGCTATATCAAATACAATGCCAGCATTTTCCAATTTTTAATATTCCATGGAAGGCTTTTCTTAAGTATATTTGAACATGACAGGTCATGTGTTTTCATTTTGGGGATTGAAGAAAAGAGTGAAAATAAACACTGAGTTTTCCAAATAGCTTAAGGCCTGGATGGAGTCAGTAGTGGGGGAAGAGAGAAAGAAAGGACACTCATATTGGACATGGGCTATGACTCCCAACTTCTGGTCACCTTCTGTTTACCTGCTAGTTTATTTTGTTGGGAGCCCTCCCTGGGTACCAATGCCAATGTGTCCAGCTGCTGTGGCCCACTGAGAGTGTTCTATATTGAACTGGGCTGGCTTTCTCCTTTGTTTCTGTGTCTTGCTTCATTTTTCCTACTTTTCGGTGTTTAAGCTTCATTATGGATCAGGTGGTCCTTAATGAAGACTCACTGTCCACTGTAACAGCTGCTTCATCTTAATTCCTCTAGTACTGTCCACTGTCCCATTCATTTGGTGTTTGTACATGGTCTGTACTGCTAATATTTTAAAAAATTATTTTAGTTTAGGGCAATAATTAAGAGTCAAGGCTTTGCATACATTATTCTTGACTATGGGTACAATGTTGTATAGCAGATCTCTAGAGCTTACTTATTTTGCTTAACTGAAACTTTATGCCTGTTCATTTTTAACTTCTGTTTCCCCTTCCCCACAGCCCCTGGCAACTGCTATTCCATGCTTTGATTCTATGAATTTAACTCTTTTAGATACTTCATGTAAGTGGAATCGGGTACTATTTGTCTTTCTATGACTGACTTATTTCACTTAGCCTAATGTCCTAAAGGTTCATCTGTGTTGTTGCATGTTGCAGAATTTTTCTTTTTGTATGAGCCTGCCAAAATTCATGGTACTGAAAATAATTTGGGACTAGACAGAGGAGGTGATTGCACAGCGTTTTGAATGCACTGAACTGTTCACTTTGAAATGGTTAATTTTATGTTATGTGAATTTCACCTCATGGAAAATAATTAATTTTTTTGAAAAAAACCTCATAGCATTGCATACCTCAAAGGTGTGAATTTTACTATATATCAATTATACCTGAATAAACATGACTTTATAAAAAAAAAGAGTAAAGACTTTGGAATCAGATGACCCTGATTTCAAAGCCTGCCTCAGCCACATATTAGCATTCTATGAGCTTAGGCAAATTATTTCAACTCCCTGCTGTTGAGTTCCCTCATGTGTAAAATTGTAATAGTAATAGTATTGAGGTGGTATGAGCTGTGGTGCAATTAAAATGGCATCATGATATTTGACCAGAACTGCAAGCCCAAATCCACCCTTAATGAAGTTTTGCCTACAAAGGACTTTGCCTACAAAGTCCTTGAAGGTATCACAAATCCAGCTGGGATTCTGAGCCCAAACACAAGGGGAACCTGGGGACTAAGCCTGGAAAAGTATGGGGTTTTTCCTTTTTGACCTCAAACAAAAGCAGGTCAGGCCTGTTCCATTTATATCTGAAAGTCTAAATTTCATTTCAAGATTTCAATGGTAAAAATAAACAAACAAACATATAAATAATGAAACTATACCTCCTAGTGACTAGGGGAAAGGAATGAGAAAGGTTAAGACCATTGGTCCCAAAGCCTGGAATGGAGCCAGCTCAGGCCGCCTGGTCACTGAATGAGAGTGAGCAGAGAGGAAGCTGTTTCTGTTTGGGTGCTGTGTGCAGATCCTCATGCATTAGGATAGAGTTCCAGCATGAAACATGAAATTGGGTCCAAATTTGGATACTTCTTAATTGTGATGGGGTAACTTGACCTTAACACCTACTCATTTTTAGGGAATGACTGAAGAGAGGATTGAGAAAGGAGCAGAGAGGAGTCTTGCGTGCCTTTCCTTAGAAGCCAACAAATCTCTTCCTCACTGGTTCATTATAGAGATTCAATGAGATAATTCAGGGAAAGCACAGATAACAATGCTGAAAATAGACCTAGCTACGTTAAGTAGGGTAGGAGACGGCAGAAATATTTGTCGAATCGATTATATCATTTTGTCAAATTGTCTTTCCTGCTTTCTTCCCTTTGTCTTCGCTGCAGGAAACTGAGTTTCAGGCTGCACCATGACTTTGTAGGAGACGGCTGCATTTTAACCTCTTTAGAAGCATTTCCCTTTGAGCCTCGTGCAATCAGGACATAAAGGTAAAACGATCTTTATCATTGCTTTGAAAAGCTCAGGACCATTCTAATTGCTTAGCAGGAGAGAAGGTCTGTGCAGAAGGCTGGAGCGCTAAGATGATCAGCTATTATGAAAAGGGTTACATGTGTCTTAGCTCTGTTGGTTCTTTGAAAATCAAAAAGTCTGACAATGCACCCTGGGGAAGCAGCTGTGCCTGTGCTTTTCAGGCAGATGAGCTTAATACTTGCGATAGCAGTGATTTCAGACACACTGCCTTTCTGGAAATGAGACTGTATTTAAAAGAACAGGCTCTTGTTATCTCTTTTCTTTCAAAGAACAGTGACAAAAGATGGTCTTTTTGAAAGGGGATTTTGATGTTTACTGTCACTTAACATGTTTCGAAATGCAGGACTAACCCCACAGATACTGATCATTTTCCTCCTAAGTACTATGCCTGCAGTTCTGGAAGATGTCAACTTAAATCTGAATCCCCCTACAATAGAGATGTTCCTTAGGCATGACCCACTGAAAGCATGAGTAACAATCAACAGTTCCATTCCTGATGCTCTTTTCCTATAAACCATAACTTCTTGTTCAGTAAGTAGGATAAACAAAAATATTTTTATTAGATATTTGTCATGACCTTTAAGGATGCTTAGAATAAGAGGTTGTTTAGGGAAAGATTGAAAGAAGCATAAACTGTAAATATAAACTGATAACTCAGATACAAAATCCTCTTGCTGTCAGTCATAAATCATCTCTTAACTTTGGTTTTCTTTTCTCTTTCAAGTGAAACTTTGACTTTCTCTCATTACAGGCTTTGTAAAAATGTATGCCTGACCAGTTAGTCACTTGTAGTTTGTGTTTTGGAAGTTAGGACTTCTCACACTTAATTCAGCTTCTCACTTAATTGAAAGTCACTAATGTCAGGGCTTCTCAGTGGTTTTCATGATCACTTAATTAGCCTGCTCTGTTACACAAGAGAAATTAATCTTATGTTTTCTTTCACTCTTTATGTTCTGTATTTCTTGATTTTTCTAAGAAAATATATACCACTTATTTTTGACCTATGTAAAGTCTGTATTAAATTCTATGATAATTTCTTGCCAATAAGAAAAAAGGTTAACTTATCAAACAATGTGGTTATTAATTCAATGAACTACCTCTACTCTTCCTCATCAATATTTAACTAACATTCCATTACTTCTAGGTCAGGGCCTACAGTTTAACACTCTTTCCAAACTTCTAAAGGAAGCAATAATGTATCTCTAAACATTTTCAATACCTTTATATAATACTTCTTAAAATTTTCCCATGCTTTTTGTGACCGCTATGGAGAAACACTGAGCGTGCTGAAAAAAAACAGGAAATGGATTTTGGGAATAGCAACCCAGAAAATAAAGATTCAGTGTTCTGTTTTCTCATACCTACAAAATATTTGCTTAAACTGTCCTTTGAACAGAGCCTGTGAATGCACCACTCTTTTCTTATTTTTTTTCCTTCCAACTTATGAAATTTTTAAAGATCAACTGAGCTCTGAGGAGACACCTTAGGGGCCAGTGTAATGCTGTGGACTTTCAAAAAGGGGGAAAATCCATGTAAGAGCATTGTCTTTATTTGGTGTCTTAAAAATAAATAAATCAACCTAAAAATCTTTGGCCAAAATTACACTTAAATTGTTTAAGATGGCTTTGATATCTGACGTAATTCTTTTGTATCTTATTTTGACATCTGTTGTCAGTCTTGTGTAGATATTAAAAAGATGTTTCAGATGAGTATTAAGTTTATGAACTAAGCAAATGACTGACAATCTAAACCTTTAGGTAAGTAGTCCATAATAAGATCCTTTGTCTTGAAATGTAGCAAAGATATTTTCTTCAAAATTGGATAGAGTCATATTCTTTAAATTGTTGGCACCAAGAAATTGAATAAGCTGTATATGAGTCCAAATTATGTAACTGTTTTTAGTGCTGGATAGCCAATTGTTGAAATGTATTAGCTATTCAAAGATTCATGATTATGGTTAATAAAAGAGCAGTGGATCAGCAAAGGAGAGAGAGAAAGTGAGGGGATAAGATGATGCACAGAGAGAGACAAGGAGAGAGAGAGAGAGAGAAAACATCATTTTTCAGCATCTTCCATGGTATGTCTGAGTGTGACTGAGAATATCTATGTTTAGCTTACAACTGTTGAATTAAACAACTCGAGAGAAAACACTGCTTGATTATGATCAGATTGTGTTTTTTCAGACAACAGAGCAGAGTGGTTATCTACCCTGGAGACAGACAAGTCTGGTTTTAGCACTGAGAGGCTATTTAATTTCTCACACCTAAGTTTCTTCTGTGTAAAATCAGGATCATAATTTCTACTTCATAATCTGTCACAGGATTAAATGAAATGTCATATTAAAAAAGGTTTAGCATGGATCTTAGCACTGGTAGTTATTTTATTTATACATTATAATTAAGTAACTATTATAAGAAAAGCCATAAGTCTTAACGTCTATTCAGGTCCCTGTATTAATGAATAGGCAAGGCAGAGCAATTACTAAGAATAAAAAAATACATACACTAGAGTAATTGACTATGTGAATATCAAGGTAGGTACAGATGATATATACAATGAGGCAAAGTGAGGATAGAGAGATGACATCTGGAGTGGCAGTGTGAAGAGCTTCACGGACCCTCTCCAAGAAGAAACAATATAACTGGTGAAAATTATTTAAGACGATTTAAAGTCTCTAGATATTACCCTAAAAGCACACATCAAAGGAAGAAACATTTATTTGAGAAAATCTACTAAATTTCAGTAAGAAACGCAAGAGTCTGTGGCATTTGAGCCATGACCCACTCCTGCCCTCCATCTAAGAGCCCTATTGGGACCAGAACACATCTCAAGACAGGCATCAAAGATTACCCCTGTGATGGGGCATGGATTTAATTGGATTAGACTTTAGAGCATTATTACAAACAATAGAGCAGTCATCTGTCAATTAATGGAGGTTAACAGCTGTGTGTGATACCAACAAAGGCAGACAGCATAAAAGAGATATCAGGGAGAGAGACAATAAAAGAGAGTCCAGTTAAAACCACTATCACCCCAGGGTGACTGTGTGCATGCCTAAGGCTGTGCCTTCTGAAAACTTATGGGGTACAAATGAAGCATTACTTAGAGGGAAATTTATAGTGGCAAATGCCTACATTTGAAAAAGAAGAAATCTCAATTCAATAACATAATGCTGTTCCACCTTAAGAAACTATTAAAAGAAGAGCAAACTAAACTTAAAATAAGCACAATAAAGGAAATAATAAAGATTAGAGTGAAAATACATGAAATAGAGAATAGAAAAACCAGAGAGAAATCAATGAAACCAAAAGTTGGTTCTTTGAAAAAAGTCAACAAAATTGACAAACTGATCTAAACTAAGAAAAAAATAAACAAGACTCAAGTTACTAAGGTTTAGAACGAAAAGAGAGACATCACTACTGGCCTTGCACAAATAAAAACGACTACAAGGGAATACTATGAACAGTGTTATGTCAACAAGTAAGATATCTTAGAATAAATGGAAAAATCTCTAGAAGGCTACAAGATTGCGTGGCTTTTGCATAAGTGTATATAGATCAATGTAATAGAGAGTCCAAAAACAAACTATTATATTTATGGGCAACTGATTTTTTTGACAAGGGTGCAAAGAAAGATAAATGGAGGAAGAATAGTCTTTTCAGCAACTGTTACTGGTACAACTGGATATCTACATGAAAAAGAATGAAGTTGAAATTTTTTCTTACTCCACCCACAAAACATAACCCAAAATGGATCATGGAACTAAATGTAAGAGTTAAAATTATAAAACTCTTAAAAGGTAGTGTACGAATAAATCTTTATGAACATATATGAGTTAGACAAAGCCTTCTTGGATATACTGTCAAAAGCACAAGTGATAAAAGAAATGACAGGTCAAATGACAACAGATTTTTTTAAATGCTACAAAGGACACCATTAAGAAATTGAGAAGATAACATAGAATTGGAGAAAATATTTGCAAATCATACGTCTGATAAGAGACTTGTATCCAGAATATATGAACTCATCATAATAAAAAGTTAATCCATTGTTTTTTTAAAAAACGGGCAAAGAATTTGAATAGACTTTTTTTTTCAAAGAAGACACTGATATGACCAATAAGTAAATAAAAGAATGCTCAACATCATTAGCCACCAGGGAAATGCAAATTCTAACTCTAATGAGATACTGCTTCACACCCACTATGATGACTTTAACCAAAATGACAGATGATTACAAGTGTTGACAAGGTTGTGGAAAAATTGAACCTTCATACATTGGTGGTGGGAATGTGAAACAGTGCAGCCACCTATATATATTCTGGCCATTCTTTAACAGGTTACAGATAAAGTTACTCTATGATCTGCCGGTTCCATTCCTAGGTCTATACCCATGAAAAATAAAAGTTCCATCCAAAACTTGTATGTGAATGTTGGTAACAGCACTGCTCATAACAGTCAAAAGTAGAAACAACATAAGTGACCACTGACTGATAAAAAGATAGACCAAATCTGGCACATCCATACAACAAAATATTACACAATAATAAACAGAATGAAGTACTAATGCATGCTACACCACGGATGAACTCTGAAAAGACTAAGCTAAATGAAAGAAGCCAGTAACAAAAAATCAAATATTATATTTTTTCCATTTATAGTAAATTTCCAGAATAGACGTATCTATAAACAGAGAAAGTAGATTAGTGTTTGCTAAGGGCTGTGGATGGAGAGTGAGGACAGGTGAGATGGGAAATGACTTACTAGCTTTACAAGGGATTTTTTGGTTCTGATAAAAATGTACTAAGATTTGATTGTGGTGATGGTTGTATAACTCTGTAACTATGCTATAAACCACTGAATTGTAGACCTATATGGTTAATTGTGTGACAAGTAAATTATATCTCATTAAAGACATTTTAAAAGAAGTGAGAAAGAAATTGACCCAAGTTCTGTATCAATTGTTTTAGGAGCAAGAGAAGGAGAAAATGGAAGAGAAAAGGAAAGGCAAAAGTGAGCAAGCTGGTGTGCAAGCAACTTTTTTTTTTTTTTTTTTTTTTGCGGTACGCAGGCCTCTCACTGTTGTGGCCTCTCCCATTGCAGAGCACAGGCTACGGACGCGCAGGCTCAGCGGCCATGGCTCACGGGCCCAGACGCTCCTCGGCATGTGGGACGCACGAACCCGTGTCCCCTGCATTGGCAAGCGGACCCTCAACCACTGCGCCACCAGGGAAACCCAGAAGAAACTATTGATAGTTTTTGACAGGCGAGAAATAACCTCTGGTATAAAGTCAAAAGACTTCAAAAGTTTCTCTGAAAAGACACAACAATTTTCCTAGATAAGTACAGAAATTCTGGAGGTCAAAGCATTTCTAAATGGATAGAAAAAAACCTAAAACACTAATTTATTCTAGTTAGCAATAGATTATTTTAATTATTCTATAATCATAGCTCATATACTTTCATGTTATCAATAAATACAGAAAAGAGTCTCCTTTTAATCCATTAGATACTTTCTTTGATTTAAATTCTTTTTCATTTGTCATGATTTTTTATTCATGTTCCTTTTGCAAGCTCTGAATATATTTATTTTTGCTCATACCAGTAGTAATAATAATAATATCCTACAAGCAAAATTCCTTGCTATTAAATCAGCTTCTAATTTCCTTCAGAAGTCTACTTCCTCCCACCCCTTTTAATAGAGTGATAATGTTGTCTCCTTTCTAATCTCACACCAAATCTCATATCCAACTGTCACAATTTGAACATTGTCTATTCATGCACTTTACTATTATGATGATCTTAAAATCACAGTGCTTGAAAGTCACTCTAGAAATTATCTTGACCACTTCCTTATATTTATCCTGGTTTTTACCTCCTATCTCCTTTCCACAGATAAAAATTCTTTGTTATGTCTGTTATTTGCTCTGATAGCTTACAATTTTACATGGTACAAAGCAACATTCCATTTTCAAGAGCAGTGGAGAACAGCTATCTCCTTTTAATATTCTTTTACATATGTGAGTGTTTCTACTGTCAACTTTCAGACCTATGTTTACTGTAATAAATAGCCCTGATTTCATTTTATTTGTCAGTTAAAAAGACAAAATAGAACAAACAAAAATTGGTAAAAATCTGTACTTAAATGTGTAGGATTAAATAGGTAACATTTAACGCAATACCGTATTAAAAATACTACCTCACATTTACTGTTCAAAGCAATTTATGTGTTCTATATCATTTAATATTCACAGTATTACCTTGAGGAAGTTCTACTATTATCACCATTTCACAACTGAGGAAACTGAGGTACAGACATATTATTTGCTCTGCTCCAAGTAAGCACATTTTTCATTATTTTAACATTTAACAATAGAAAAGGTAGATCAAGAAAGAAAACTGAAAAGACTCCAAATAATTGAAAGATCAAATAGCTGACATTATTTTCTTCAGATTCTCTTAAGTAAATTTTAAAATATACACAAATGTAGCAAAAACAGTCTATTGAACCCTCATTTATTCATCATTCATCCTCAACAATCATCAACTCACCACCTAACTTTGCTTCATTTACAACTTTTGCTCAAACCCCTTAAATATTTTGATGCAAATCTCAGAACTCATTGATAATCCTATAATTTTTGCATAAACATTATGTATCTCACAAAGATAGAGGTCCTTTTAACATAATCACAATACTAACAATACTTAACATAAACAATACTCCTTTAATATCCTAGAATGTAATATTAGTGTTTATAATTCCCTGAAAGTTCATTTTTTTGACAGTCTGGATTGAAATCCAAATAAGGCCCATACATTGCAACTGGTTAATATGTCTCTTAATCTACAGATTTCCCTTTATTATGTAGTATTATTGTTATTTTGCAATTTGTTTTTTTAAGAAACCAATCCCTTTGGCCATGTAGCATCTCCTCCAATCTGTATTTTGCAGATTACAAACACACAGTGATGTATTTCAACAGATCTTTCTCACAGTACTTTCTGTAGTTAATTCTAGAACCTTGATCACATTGGGGTTTTAAGCTTTAGCAAGAATATTTCATAGGTGGTGTGGATTTTTAATTAGAAAAAGGTGTCTTTCCAGAGAATTGAGAATGCAGAGAAAGATTTACTGTCCATATCAATTTAGTTAAGCTTAAATGCAGGAGTGAATAGAGAAGAAAATTTTGCCTGAAATTTAACATCCAAGACAGACTCTAGAATGTGGACAGACTTAAAAATACATGAATAAAAGTATTTTCCCGAAGCGCAGTCGGGGTTTACTGGACCAATCAACATGAATGAAGCACTTTCCAAACCTTAATTTGAAATCTTTCAAACGGACTCACAAGTTACAAATAGATAGGCTTTGTTCTTTCATGGTTTGTGTTCTAACATAACATTCTCTACTAGAGGTAAGTCTAGGATCATTTGTCACACATTTCTCAGTGACATTGCTTAATTTCGATAAAAGACAGTATGAAATCAACTTTGAAAAGTAGTAAAGAGTACTGGCAATAAGAGCAATCGCAAGCTTTCCTGAGGAAATAAGAGACTAGAAAAAGAGAATTCGTTGATAGTATCACAAAATGAGATTTTTTTTTTAACTTTTGAAAATCTATAGAACAAGGGAAGCCTATTGCCACTTAATTCTAATTCCAATTGTGTAGAATAGATTGCAAAAGAGAAAACCATTAGTCATAAAATTTGTAATTTCCCATATTCCTACCTAAGAGATATGTAGCTCCTATTTTTGGCCAACCTGAATCTTGTTAAATCTACAATTACTGGTTTTGTATGAAATGGCAAGAAATCAGGGAATGGGATTAAAACATGATCCCGGGGGAAAAATACCCTTGCAGTATGAATTTCTTTATATGTCATGGTTATTTTTTCCTTCTTCTCATCCAAATTTCATATGGAGCTCTGGTACTGTCACTTCCTTGGTAACTGTGTTGGCAAAATACAGATTTCTATGCAGGTTTGTATGGAAATCAACCGTCTATTAAACTCTTCCTTCCACCACATTCTTTCATCTGTATTCTTTATATTGGAAGATGACTCTCAGTCTTAATTCTGCCTTTTTATTCCCTTTAGGGAATTTTTTTTTCCCAATGGCATGGAGCTCTCTGGTATGTGAACCTAATTAGCTGTATAAAAGCAAAGTTCATGTTCAACTCTTTAATCTAGCTACATCGAAGGAACAAGAGGGTCTCGGAGTTGAAGCTCTCCATGGTTTTGATGGAATGTAACCATTAAAAAGAGTACAGTATTTCAGGACATGATACTTTTTATTCATAAGATATAAAGGTTACTGGATATAGTAAAATTAGAACAGTCTTGTAGGTCCTAGAGCCCAGGTTTATATCTCAGATCCATAACATGACTTTAGCGTGTCTCTTAAGAGTGTTTCTTCAAAAGTAAAAGATGAAAAGAACTTCTTGCTTTTCAGGCAAAGTATTAATATTCCTATTCTTATCAGTATCTCTAAGGGTGTGGCCTGGAGACATACATACATACACACACACACACACACACACACATAGAGAGAGAGAGAAATATAGATGATAGATGGATAGATATAGATATATAGAGTGATTTCCACAAGTGATTCTGATGCATATCCAGATGATAAATACTGTTGCAGAGCACTATTTCATCACTGTTTTTATATGCATGTCGTTGATAACTGAACACATTTCCATAAGCTTACTGATCTTTAATTTTTCATCTTTTATGATTTACCTATTCATGTGCTTTTGCTCATCTTTCTACTCAGTTGCTCTATGCATTTCATTGATTTTATTTTATTTTAATTTTTTATTTTTTATTTTTTTGCGGTACGCGGGTCTCTCACTGTCTTGGCGTCTCCTGTTGCGAAGCACAGGCTCCGGACGCGCAGGCTCAGCGGCCATGGCTCACGGGCCCAGCTGCTCCATGGCATGTGGCATCTTCCTGGACTGGGGCACGAACCCATGTCCCCTGCATCGGCAGGCGGACTCTCAACCACTGCACCACCAGGGAAGCCCTGATTTCTGTTTATTTTATACTAACAATATTAAAACACCGCACATGATCTGAAATTGTTTTCTAATTTTTGCTTGTCATCTAATGTATTATGTTGAAGGTTTTTGAAATAATGTTTATAAATATTTCATAATCAATACTTGCTTTATTGGCATGTTATTTTTTTTGTGAACAAAATACTTCCAAACCATGAAATCACATTAACATGTATATATAATACACAATATGTAATATATATACTATATATATACATGGTCAGTTTTAGCTTTCCATGATAGTGCAGAATCATAAAAATGACTGTGCAAGCTGAAACTGGGAAAATGTTAATAATATATGGGGAAAATTTAATTGTTATCTTTAAAAACTTGGTTATAAACATATGGAAAAATAAAAAAATAGTAAAACTAGTATTTCCTAATTATACTGTAATTTAAAATATCAGAAGAATTAAGAATGGAAGTTGAAATGTTTTATTTTGTTAAAAACAAACATTATCAAGAATAGTTTTTTTGTTTTTTTGTTTGTTTGTTTTTGTTTTTTAGCCCTGCCACACGGCATGTGGGATCTTAGTTCCCCAACCAGGGATGGAACCTGTGCCCCCTGCAGTGGAAGCACAGAGTCCTAACCACTGGACTGCCAGGGAATATCCTCTCAAGGCACAGTGCTTGAACAGTGCTTGCCTTCTTGTGTAACATTTGACTCACAGTGAGTATCTTTTCTGCACTTGGGTGAATAGTCATTCTCCTTTTTAAGTTTAGATTAGCTTCCAACATTTTGTCCGTCGCACTTTCAATGTTATGAAATATCTCCAAGAGTCCCTTTAATGTTCAAGTTTTGCCAATGTCCCTTGCTCTCGGACATCTATATCCTTTTTCCATTATAACTACTTTTCGATTTTTCTTCCACCACTATCACTTTGCATTTCTAGGCTACTCTTTCATCTTGCTGACCAACTTCCTCTTTTGATTATTCATTTTGTAAAATGTCACATGGGTTTATCACTGGGAGACAAGAAGGAAATGTAACTAAAAACTTTCCTGTCTGTGTGTGAGCAGATGTGCAGTGACCAATTACCTATTGACTGTGAAAGAAATGTAATTGGTCACTGATCATTTGTCCTGATTTGTTGATTTGTGGACTGAAAAGCTAGTGCTGAGGTTTGTACTTTGTGCAATTACTCACAGTTAGTATACTGTGGTAACTGAAATTTGAACTGTCTTGTTGGATGACTAATATGTTTGAATTCAACCTTGGTAACAGAAATTCATGCATGTCAAATCAGGCAAAGTGAGTGCTATCTGTGTATAATAAAAATATTCAGTTCCTTTCGAGGTGTTATTACATGTAACTTTATTAACTAGAACTTAAGAATTAATTTGCCTTCAGAGACCAGATTGCTACCAATAAGAGTACCAGTTATACAAAGAAAGTTCTGTTTTTCCATATAGGCTCCCATATCTTTACAGATTTTGTGTTAGGTTTTTGCTCTGTGACTTAACACCTCTGATGGGTCAAGAATAGTCTTTGGGGCACCAGGAGAAGATGGCGGAAGAGTAAGACGCGGAGATCACCTTCCTCCCCACAAATACATCAGAAATACATCCACACGTGGAACTACTCCTATAGAACACCTACTGAATGCTGGCAGAAGACCTCAGACCTCCCAAAAGGCAAGAAACTCCCTACGTACCTGGGTGGGACAAAAGAAAAAAGAAAAAACAGAGACAAAAGAATAGAGACGGGACCTGCGCCAGCGGGAGGGAGCCGTGAAGGAGGAAAGGTTTCCACACACTAAGAAGCACCTTCGAGGGCGGAGACTGTGGGTGGCGGAGGGGAGAAGCTTCGGAGCCGCAGAGGAGAGCGCAGCAACAGGGGTGCGGAGGGCAAAGTGCAGAGATTACCGCACAGAGGATCGGCGCCGACTGGCACTCACCAGGCCGAGAGGCTTGTCTGCTCACCCACCAGGGCGGGCGGGGCTGGGAGCCGAGGCTCGGGCTTCGGAGGTTGGATCCCAGGGAGAGGACTGGCGTTGGCAGCGTGAACACAGCCTGAAAGGGGCTAGTGCGCAATAGCTAGCCGGGAGGGAGGCCGGGAAAAGGTCTGGAGCTGCCGAAGGGGCAAGAGACTTTTTCTTCCCTCTTTGTTTCCTGGTGCGCGAGGAGAGGGGATTAAGAGCGCTGCTTAAAGGAGCTCCAGAGATGGGCGCGAGCCCCGGCTATCACGGCGGACCCCAGAGACGGCCATGAGACACTAAGGCTGCTGCTGCAGCCACCAAGAAGCCTGTGTGCGAGCACAGGTCACTATCCACACCGCCCCTCCCGGGAGCCTGTGCAGCCCGCCACTGCCGTGATCCAGGGACAACTTCCCTGGGAGAACGCACGGCGCGCCTCAGGCTGCTGCAAGGTCACGCCAGCCTCTGACACCGCAGGATCGCCCCGCATCCGTACCCCTCCCTCGTGCCAGCCTGAGTGAGCCAGAGCCCATGAATCAGCTGCTCCTTTAACCCCGTCCTGTCTGAGCGAAGAACAGACGCCTTCAGGCGACCTACACGCAGAGGCGGGGCCAAATCCAAAGCTAAACCCGCGTGCTGTTTGAACAAAGAAGAGAAAGAGAAATCTCTCCCAGCAGCCTCAGGATCGGAGGATTAAATCTCCACAATCAACTTGATGTACCTGCATCTGTGGAATACCTGAATAGACAACGAATCATCCCAAATTGAGGAGGTGCACTTCGGGAGCAAGATATATTATTTTTTCCCCTTTTCCTCTTTTTCTGAGTGTGTATGTGTATGCTTCTGTGTGAGATTTTGTCTGTATAGCTTTGCTTTTACCATTTGTCCTAGGGTCCCGTCCATCCATTTATTGTTTTTTGTTTTTACTTTTTAATTTTTTTATAATAATTTTTATTTTGTACTTTAATAATTTTATTTTATTTTATCTTGCTTTATTTTATTTTATCCTCTATTTTTTCTCCCTTTTATTCTGAGTCGTGTGGATGAAAGGCTCTTGGTGCTCCAGCCAGGAATCAGTGCTGTGCCTCTGAGGTGGGAGAGCCAACTTCAGGACACTGGTCCACAAGAGACCTCCCAGCTCCACATAATATCAAATGGCGAAAATCTCCCAGAGATCTCCATCTCAACACCAGCACCCAGCTTCACTCAACGACCAGCAAGCTACAGTGCTGAGCACCCTACACCAAACAACTAGCGAGACAGGAACACAATCCCACCCATTAGCAGAGAGGCTGCCTAAAATCATAATAAGTTCACAGACACCCCAAAACACACCACCAGATGTGGACCTGCCAACCAGAAAGACAAAATCCAGCCTCAACACAGGCACTAGTCCCCTCCACCAGAAGGCCTACACAACCCACTGAACCAACCTTAGCCACTGGGGGCAGACACCAAAAACAACGGGAACTAAGAACCTGCAGCCTGCAAAAAGGAGACCCCAAACACAGTAAGATAAGCAAAATGAGAAGACAGAAACACAGCAGATGAAGGAGCAAGGTAAAAACCCACCAGACCTAACAAATGAAGAGGAAATAGGCAGTTTACCTGAAAAAGAATTCACAATAATGATAGTAAAGATGATCTAAACTCTTGGAAATAGAATAGAAAAAATGTAAGAAACATTTAACAAGGACCTAGAAGAACTAAAGAGGAAACAAGCAATGATGAACAACACAATAAATGAAATGAAAAATACTCTAGAAGGGATCAATAGCAGAATAACTGAGGCAGAAGATCGGATAAGTGACCTGGAAGATAAAATAGTGGAAATAACTGCTGCAGAGCAGAATAAAGAGAAAAGAATGAAAAGAACTGAGGACAGTCTCAGAAACCTCTGGGACAACATTAACCGCACCAACATTCGAATTACAGGGGTCCCAGAAGAAGAAGAGAAAAAGAAAGTGACTGAGAAAATATTTGAAGAGATTATAGTTGAAAACATCCCTAATATGGGAAAGAAAGTAGTTAATCAAGTCCAGGAAGCACAGAGAGTCCCATACAGGATAAATCCAAGGAGAAACATGCCAACACACACATGCAACACACATGCAACACACACATTGGATCTCATTCAGATTTGATGGAGATTTTAAAATCTCCATCAGATTTGATGGAGAAATTAAAACCTTTACAGACAAGCAAAAGCTGAGAGAGTTTATTTAGCACCACCAAACCAACTTTACAACAAACGCTAAAGGAACATCCCTAGGCAAGAAACACAAGAAAAGGAAAAGACCTACAATCACAAACCTAAAACAATTAAGAAAATGGGAATAGGAACATATATATCGATAATTACCTTAACTGTAAATGGATTAAATGCTCCCACCAAAAGACACAGACTGGCTGAATGGATACAAAAACAAGACCCGTATATATGCTGTAAACAAGAGACCCATTTCAGACCTAGGGACACATACAAACTGAAAGTGAGGTGATGGAAAAAGATATTCCATGCAAATGGAAATCAAAAGAAAGCTGGAGTAGCCATTTTCATATCAGACAAAATAGATTCTAAAATAAAGACTGTTACAAGAGACAAAGACGGACACTACATAATGATTAAGGGATCAATCCAAGAAGAAGATATAACAATTGTAAATATTTATGCACCCAACATAGGAGCACCTCAATACATAAGGCAAATACGAACAGCCATAAAAGGGGAAATCGATAGTAACACAATCATAGTAGGGGACTTTAACACCCCACTTTCACCAATGGACAGATCATCCAAAATGAAAATAAATAAGGAAACACAAGTCTTAAATGATACATTAAACAAGATGGACTTAATTGATATTTATAGGACATTCCATCAAAAAACAACAGCATAGACATTCTTCTCAAGTGCTCATGGAACATTCTCCAGGATAGATCATATCTTGGGTCACAAATCAAGCCCTGGTAAATTTAAGAAAATTGAAATCGCATCAAGTGTCTTTTCCAACCGCAATGCTATGAGACTAGATATCAATTACAGGTAAAAAATCGATAAGAAATACAAACACACGGAGGCTAAGCAACACACTACTTAATAACCAAGAGATCACTGAAGAAATCAAAGAGGAAATCAAAAAATACCTAGAAATAAATGAAAATGAAAACACGATGACCCAAAACCTATTGGATGCAGCAAAAGCAGTTCTAAGAGCGAAGTTTATACCAATACAATCCTACCTCAAGAAACAAGGAAAGTCTCGAATAAACAACCTAAACTTACACCTAAAGCAATCAGAGAGAGAGGAACAAAAAAACCCCCAAAGTTAACAGAAGGAAAGAAATCATAAAGATCAGATCAGAAATAAATGAAAAAGAAATGAAGGAAACAATAGCCAAAATCAATAAAACTAAAAGCTGGTTCTCTGAGAAGATAAACACAGTTGATAAACCATTAGCCAGACAGATCAAGAAAAAAATGGAGAAGACTCAAATCAACAGAATTAGAAATGAAAAAGGAGAGGTAACAACTGACACTGCAGAAATACAAAGGGCCATGAGAGATTACTACAAGCAACTCTAAGGAAATAAAATGGACAACCTGGGGCTACCCTGGTGGCACAGTGGTTGAGAGTCCGCCTGCCAATACAGGGGACACGGGATCGTGCCCAGGTCCGGGAAGATCCCACATGCTGTGGAGCGGCTGGGCCCATCAGCCATGGCCGCTGACCTGCGCGGCTGGAGCCTGTGCTCCACAACGAGAGAGGTCACAACAGTGAGAGGCCTGCGTACCACAAAAAAAACACAAAACAAAAAAACAAACAAAGAAAATGGACAACCTGGAAGAAATGGACAAATTCTTAGAAATGCACAACCTGCCAAGACTAAATCAGGAAGAAATAGAAAATATGAACAGACCAATCACAAGCTCTGAAATTGAAACTGTGATTAAAAATCTTCCAACAAAGAAAAGCCCAGGACCAGATGGCTTCACAGGTGAATCCTATCAAACATTTAGAGAAGAGCTAACACCTATCCTACTCAAACTCTTCCAAATATAGCAGAGGGAGGAAAACTCCCAAACTCATTCTATGAGGCCACCATCACCCTGATACCAAACCAGACAAAGATGTCACAAAGAAAGAAAACTACAGGCCAATATCACTGATGAACATAGATGCAAAAATCCTCAACAAAATACTAGCAAACAGAATCCAACAGCTCATTAAAAGGATCACACACCATGATCAAGTGGGTTTTATTCCAGGAATGCAAGGATTCTTCAATATACGCAAATCAATCAATGTGATACACCATATTAACAAATTGAAGGAGAAAAAGCATACGATCATCTCAATAGATGCAGAAAAAGCTTTCAACAAAATTCAACACCCGTTTATGATAAAAACCCTCCAGAAAGTGGGCATAGAGGGAACTTTCCTCAACATAATAAAGGCCATATATGACAAACCCACAGCCAACATCATCCTCAATGGTGAAAAACTGAAAACATTTCCACTAAGATCAGGTACAAGACAAGGTTGCCCACTCTCACCACTATTATTCAACATAGTTTTGGAAGTTTTAGCCACAGCAATCAGAGAAGAAAAAGAAATAAAAAGAATCCAAATAGGGAAAGAAGAAGTAAAGCTGTCACTGTTTGCAGATGACATGATACTATACATAGAGAATCCTAAAGATGCTACCAGAAAACTGCTAGAGCTAATCAATGAATTTGGTAAAGTAGTAGGATACAAATTTTTTTTTTTTTTTTTGCAGTACGTGGGCCTCTCATTGTTGTGGCCTCTCTCGTTGCGGAGCACAGGCTCCGGACGCGCAGGCTCAGCGGCCATGGCTCCTGGACCTAGCCGCTTCGCGGCATGTGGGATCTTCCCGGACCAGGGCACGAACCTGTGTCCCCTGCATCGGCCGGCGGACTCTCAACCACTGCGCCACCAGGGAAGCCCATAGGATACAAATTTAATGCACAGAAATCTCTTGCATCCTATACACTAATGATGAAAAATCTGAAAGTGAAATTAAGAAAACACTCCCATTTACCATTGCAACAAAAAGAATAAAATATCTAGGAATAAACCTACCTAAGGAGACAAAAGACCTGTATGTAGAAAATTATAAGACACTGATGAAAGAAATTAAAGATGATACAAATAGATGGAGAGATATACCATGTTCTTGGATGGGAAGAATCAACATTGTGAAAATGACTATACTACCCGAAGCAATCTACAATTCAATGCAATTCTTACCAAACTACCACTGGCCTTTTTCACAGAACTAGAATAAAAAATTTCACAACTTGTATGGAAACACAAAAGGCCCCGAAGAGCCAAAGCAATCTTGAGAACGCAAAATGGAGCTGGAGGAATCAGGCTCCCTGTCTTCAGACTATACTACAAAGCTACAGTAATCAAGACAGCATAGTACTGGCACAAAAACAGAGATATAGATCAATGGAACAGGATAAAAAGCCCAGAGATAAACCCATGCACATATGGTCACCTTACCTTTGATAAAGGAGGCAAGAATATACAGTGGAGAAAAGACAGCCTCTGCAATAAGTGGTGCTGGGAAAACTGGACAGCTACATGTAACAGAATGAAATTAGAACACTGCCTAACACCATACACATAAATAAACTCAAAATGGATTAAAGACCTAAATGTAAGGCCAGACACCATCAAACTCTTAGAGGAAAACATAGGCAGAACACTCTATGACATAAATCACAGCAAGATCCGTTTTGACCCACCTCCTAGAGAAATGGAAATAAAAACAAAAATTAAAAAATGGGACCTAATGAAACTTAAAAGCTTTTGCACACAAAGGAAACCATAAAGAAGACCAAAAGACAACCCTCAGAATGGGAGAAAATATTTGCAAATGAAGCAACTCACAAAGGATTAATCTCCAGAATTTACAAGCAGCTCATGCAGCTCAATAACAAAAAAACAAACAACCCAATCCACAAATGGGCAGGAGACCTAAATAGACATTTCTCCAAAGAAGATATACAGATTGCCAACAAACACATGAAAGAATGCTCAACATCATTAATCATTAGAGAAATGTAAATCAAAACTACAATGAGATATCATCTCACACCGGTCAGAATGGCCATCATCAAAAAATCTAGAAACGATAAATGCTGGAGAGGGTGTGAAGAAAAGGGAACCCTCTTGCACTGTTGGTGGGAATGTCAATTGATACAGCCACTATGGAGAACAGTATGGCAGTTCCTTAAAAAACTAAAAATAGAATTACCATACAACCCAGCAATCCTACTACTGCGCATATACCCTGAGAAAACCGTAATTCAAAAAGAGTCATGTACCGAAACGTTCATTTTGGTTCATTTACAATAGCCAGGACATGGAAGCAACCTAAGTGTCCATCAACAGATGAATGGATAAAGAAGATGTGGCACATATATACAATGGAATATTACTCAGCCATAAAAAGAAAGGAAACTGAGTTATTTGTTGTGAGGTGGATGGACCTAGAATCTGTCCTAGAGAGTGAAGTAAGTCAGATAGAGAAAAACAAATACCGAATGCTAACACATATATATGGAATCTAAAAAAAAAAAAAAAAAGGTCATGAAGAACCTAGGGTCAAGATGGGAATAAAGACACAGCCCTACTAGAGAATGGACCTGAAGATATGGGGAGGGGGAAGGGTAAGCTGTGACAAAGCGAGAGAGTGGCATGGACATATATACACTACCAAACGTAAAACAGACAGCTAGTGGGAAGCAGCCGCATAGCACAGGGAGATCATCCTAGTGGTTTGTGACCACCTAGAGGGGTGGGATAGAGAGGGTGGGAGGGAGGGAGACGCATGAGGGAAGAAATATGGGAACATATGTATATGTATAACTGATTCACTTTGTTATAAAGCAGAAACTAACGCACCATTGTGAAGTAATTATACTCCAATAAAGATGTTAAAAAGAAAAAAAAAGAATAGTCTTTGAATTGCAATTTGTCCAGCTATTTTTCTTGTCATAAGGGTGGGAGCAGACCTCTTTAAAGTCCTCTTCTCTGAGTCAAAACAAGAAACCTATGCAGGACCTCAAGCAGTACCTCATAGAGTCTCCCTTGACAGAGCGAGTAATGGGGGCACTGAGCACATTATGGGGTATAAAGATCTGGAGCATTGTTTTTAATTGAGTAATATTGGACAAAACATAAGGATCTATAGATAAATAAATTGTAATAAAGCCTATACAGCAATGAATTAAATAACATAAGTTTATACACATATAAAGTTGAAAGATCTTAGAAATGTGTCTTCATATGCAAAAAAAAAGATACAGAAAAATACTGAAGGAAGCATTTACAATATGCATTGAAATAAATGCACATATAAGGCAACATTAGATACCCATTTTTTTTCATGTAGATACCTATATAGTAGTAAAAATATTAAAGACTGAGAGGTTACACACAACTTATTCATAAATTTTATAAAATTAATTGGCAGAATTCCATGTATCTTTTAAGGCTGAATTAATTTCCAAGAAATGTAACACCAAGGAGTAGATGACATTGCTTGCACCCTCCTGCCACATCCCAAGTGCCTAGAGAATGCATGTTTTCCTTTTCCATTTTCTTGATTTGGCTCGGAAACCTCTGTGTTCTCCCACCATTTTTTGTCTGTACTTAACCAAAAGCCAGTGGTGCTTATTTCTTACTAATATCCTCACAGGATCCTTACAAGTAAACGGTATTACCCATCACCTCCCAAACCAATGTATTTGCTCATGCCAGTCTTTCTGCCCAGAACACATTACTTTCCATATCGACATCTGACCTCTCCGTTTTTCTTGTCACATTTCTTATACTTGATCTTTAAAAAAAAGTTCTTTTTTTCTCCCATTAAGCATGATACTTTACTCTTATAAAACATTAGTTATTTGTTTACACTTTCTACTTTGCTCTCTCCTTTGTTTGATACTGCATATCCTACTTCCTTTCTTTTATGAGCCCTTATATTAAATAACACAATACAGAAAAGCTACCTATTTGGACGGCCCCTCCTTTCTCTGTTTCGTCTCTTTAGGTGCTAATGAACTCTTTGTTCAGTGCTTAATGATGGCCATTGGCTCTCTCATCCTTTTAGGCATCTGCTATTCGACACTGAATATTGAAAAGAAAATCTAAACAAAACGAAGCCAACCCTGGATTATCGTTTATCATGATATCACACTACCCTAAGAGTTAAAATAGTCCAAAGTTTTAATTTTACATGGTGGTAGAATTTACTCCTACATTTTATGAAAAAATATTTACTCATAGAAATAATACGTGTAATAGTTTACATTTTATATCCAGACCCTGAGGTTTGTCTCTCACTCTGATTAGAGAAAACTTCATTCGCTATAGTCCATTTATATAACATTGTCAGCTTAGAATGGATTAGAATGCACGTGATAAAATGCTGGAACCATTTCCCTCTTGGTTTCTGTTTAATTTGAAAATATGAACTAGGAGGCAGTTTCAACTTCTTTCCCTTAGGCTCACACATCCCGGACTGTCAGTTTAGGCTCTAGTCCAAGCTATGCTGGAAATTCAAGCTGATTTAGGAGCCTTTGGACCACTGCAATGCTTTTTCTATCCAATTTGCAGAAACATTCATGCCTAAGGTCCTTATCCTGCAAAAGCTAATTTGGGATCGATGTGATAGGAATTCTAAGCTTTTGCTGGGAAAGTAAGAAATACAACATGCAATAGAAGCAAAAAATGGAAAAGATTAAACCAGTATATACTGACTTTCCCTATACTACCTCCATACAATATCTAGTTTTTGTTTTTCTTATATTTAGCTTTGGATTTAGTTTATCCATCCATAAATTTTGATTTTTATATATAAATTTTCTTTAAATATTTATTTTTGACAGTGACAACTGAAAAAATATTAATATTGGAGTGGCAATGTAACATAGTAATTAGCTTTGGCTACTGAGTAAGAAACGTAAATTCAAGGCAGTGGTCTGAGTTCTACTAGCTATGTGGCCTTGGGCAAATTATTTAACAAGCCTAGACTCCGGTTCTGCATCTGTAAAATGGGAACTATAATAATAGTCATAACATTATTGTACATTTATGCTGAGAATATGCTACCTCACTTCCCCTTCCTTCACTCAGAGAACAATGTTTCAATTCTCTCAGTTCTGCTCAGTACCCCAGGAGAATTGATCCCCAGGGATTTAATTATGTGGGATCCCTTTCCTTCTGTCTTTAACTAGAGTTAGTTAAAGAGAAACACAGCAGGATATCAAAGAATGGAAAGAGATAGAGTGGGTACTTCCCCTTCTGCTATAGACAATGTTGGTGTCCTCCCAAAATTTATATGTTGAAATCTTAATCCCCAGTGTGACAGTTTTGGGAGGTGAGGTTTTGGGGAAGTGATTAAATCATAAAGGTGGAGCCTTCATAAATGGGATTAGTGCCCTTATAAAAGATACCCTGAAGAGCTCCCTCACCTCTTCTACCATGTGAAGACACAGCAAGAAGACAGCTATTTATGAACCAAGCAACAGGTCCTCACCAGACACCAAATTTTCCAGTGCCTTGATCTTGGATTTCCAAGTCTCCCGAAGTATGCTAAATAAATTTCTGTTATTTATAAGCCACTTGCTTTATGGTATTCTGTTATAGCAGCCCCAAATGAATAAAATCCCTCTCCTTGGTTTAGCACGGTGGTTCCAGCAGGGATTGTGTCCCGTGACTTTTCTAGCTCCTGTTGGAAGCGCTCCCCTCAAAATCTTCAGATCTCTGAAGTGGTATCACTTTCTTTCCTTGTCCTTTAAGTTTCGGGATAGTAATGGCTTTCTACTATTGATAGACTCTAGACAGCTGAACATCATTCATTTGTCCCCTAAACCTGTCTCCACTTTTGGAAATGAACTTTCCATCCCAAAACAGCAGTTGTAAAAGCAGGACCCAGTTAGTTTTGTTATTTGGGGTTTTGATAGATATAAACTTCATAATTTTATGAATAATAAGCATATTCCCTCTCAACCTTTGCCTATCTATCCAACATTTAATTTTCATTAAGGATTCTTCTGTCACTCAGAGTATTTATGTTCCCTCTTTATGAATATTTTCTATTTTTGTTATTTTTCTATTGAGAAGCAGTAAACAAAGGAGCACACAGACCATTAGGTACAGAAACACTGTGGATTTGAAAAAGAAAAAGTTAATAATTTTTAAATTATTTTCCATACCTTACCTAAGGTATTAGGTAAGGCTCTTCTTGAGCCTGGAAAACACATTGAGAAATGCTTTTCAGGGGCCAGTCTGTTATCACATATACACATCACATGTGTATGATCACATATGCCTTGGGTCGCAGTTTATAAGAACAGAGTTAATGATTTCTCCTGATTGATTTTACACATTGAAGCTCACTCTCACTTTATAATAAGGCCAATTTATCCCGTCAATATTTTTGACAGTCTTTTTCATGTTCCTATTATGAGACACAGAGCAGACATCTCTAGTAGCCACAGGTGCCCTTGACTCCTATGAAACCAACCAAGGTCTCCACCAGCTCTCTTAGTTCTACAGGCAGAGGCAGAATAAATTATTTCCCTAGCACCTTAAGAACTGTGAACTTTGCCCCCCTCCTACAGTTTCATGACTAAAAATGAAGGCAGGGAAAAAGAAGAATTGGAACTGTTTGAACTACAGGCTTTCAGAGTAGCACTGCTGTTTTAGCAGATGCAAGTGCTTCATATTAAATGTGACAGGAGTTGCATGTCCTGAGCCAAAAGAGAAAATAAAATGTTTACTATTCAACTGGAAAGCTAAAACCCAAAGGCAGGGGGTGGGAGGCAAGTAGACAGAAAACGATGGATGAAGGTAATGTCATGGAGCTCAGTTCAGTAAATCTGTGCATATCCACATTCATATAAATCAAAGTAACTTGACCAGGCAGATGTATTGGATTTGTTCCTGCTGGCTGTCAGCATTTTATCTGAGGAAGTGGACAGAAACTAGCATAAGCTTTACCAAAGTTACTAATTCTCCAGCTGTACACTCTGTTCCCTCAATACTTCCTGGTTTGAAATTCTTAGTTCCCTCAGAAGAGAAAGCACTACTATAATAAATAAAGGAATTCCTAGACTACTGAAAAGACATCAGTTGCAGAGGGTGTACTTTGAAAACAAATTAGTATGACTCTGCCATGTTTTTGGATCTTTATAAAACAGTCTGAGAAGGGATCACTGTGGTCCTAAATTAACAACCAAGGTAGATCCAGGGTGTTCCTAGCATTATTCATAGAAAGGCACAGTGTTGGAACTGTCCCAATGAAATCAACAGAATTACTCTAAGGAATATCTAAAACAACCAGGCCTCCATGATTCTTCTAGCTTTAGACAGCTCTTGAGAAACTTGAAGCTCCCAGAAACTTTGAGCCAAGTTAACAACTAGGTTGCACATGAGAAGACCTAAAGGTTGAACGTGTACCCAAATGCTTGTCATACATGGATAGGCAGAAGCTCTAAAAATAATTTTACAAAACATGCAGAAGCATGAAACACTACGGACCCATTAAGGAATTATGTAAATTAGAGTGACTATGCACTTGAAAGAAACCAATACATTTATAAAAGTGAAAGGTGGAGTTATTAATAATTATGCCAAGAAAACAGGTATAAGCCATGTCCATTCTGGATAAATCAGGATGTATGATCATCCAAACATAACTCAACATGCCTACACTATGGAGTATGTAGAAGGAAGTCATGGATTGAGATTAGGTATGCGGGAAGTGGCAAAATATGAAAAGTGTTGAGTGCCAAAGATATGTGGACTTTCTCTAGAGATGCTGAGAAACGATTCTACAGATCTATTAATTTGGCAGATTGGATGCCATATCAATGTGTTCCTTTTTATAAATCTGGAAATCAAGGACAAATATATTCTTTGGTTCTGTCAGACTAAGTCTTCTAAGTTTTTTATGTTCTAGATATTTATCTACCTACTGAACACAAGTCATAATATTTGGGTTAAAAGAGAAACATAAATGATCATGACATAGTCCTTGACCTCTGGAGAAGAACAATTATTTACATAAACTAAATAGGTTTACTACAATGCAGAAGAAAATAAGTTAGATAAGAGAGTAGACTTAGGGTCTGTTTTCTATCTTTGTTTTCTACCTAGTATGCAATATAGGACTCTCTAAATAGGGGCTCAAAAAGTGTTTAGTTGGACTATTTGAACTCTAATTATTTTCATAAGCACAGGCATTCCCAGTAAAATGGATTATTAGGGTAAGATGCCTTGCTTATTTGCAACCCAACTGTTTGCAATCCATGGCACTCAGTAAAAGCCAGCATGCAGACAGTTAATTGAGAAATTATATTAGCCCAGTCAACTTTGTCAAAATGCATTTTCTTTTTGGTTTTTATTTTCCTATGAAATACAGCCTACGGGATCAGCTGTTTCCAAGCGCACAGGCATAATCCATTTCCTAACGCACAGCAATGTAATGTGGGGGAGTTCCTTATGCAAGCAATTTTCTGAAAAATGTAACAGGCTACAAAGAAAGTTGGAGCTGGCTGTTTCTAAACAGTGTGAACAAGGCATGAGATTGTTCTACCTTCCAGGAACAACAAGATAAACATACATGTCATCTGAAATTATACCTGTCATAATATAATGAAACAGCACACGTGGGGCTTTCCTCCAAACTATGATACTTAGCTCCCTTACTTCTTTATACTGTTCTAATCCTTTGATTCAAAATATGAATTTTCAAATTTCAGAGCTTAGTTATGTTGCTGGTTACTGACAAACAAAATAATGTAAGTGGGGGGAAAAGTCACCATTACAAATTAAACAATTAATGGTATATCCCCAGTACAACAGTTATTTACAAAAATTTAAATATATGGAAGCTTGAAGCACTGACTAAGAGAGAGTATAGCTACAACCTAGATATATTTCAAGGTAGGTCTTAGTGTCCTTCCAAACTATGGATAAAGTGTTTTTCAATGCTTATAAAATAATACATTGAATTGATGTCATCCTCAATTCAACAGAATGTATTGTAGATATGTACTAAATAATTCAGAATTTTAAAGTTTCCAATGGAAATTGGGCATCTTTTATAGCCTCATAAATCCATTCATGCCTAATTTCATGCAGTAAGGGATAACATAGTAACCTAAAAATGTTATTGCAGTTGTAAAGTTTAGATTATGAAAGGATTTTATAGGACCTAGAAGAGTTTCAACTTGATATGTAAGATTTGGAAGAGTCATACAAATTCCTCAGATGATTAATATATTTAATATACCATTATCATAATATATGGACTTTCTCCATTACTGCATTCCATAGCCAGTAATATAAACTAAGAAATTGAGGTTAGAGAGAGATTGACCAGCAAATTCATTAGTAAGAAAAATCAAGATTAACCTAGAGGTCTCTTGAATCCTGATTTAGGATTCCTTCAATTAGGGATGAGTGTGGGGTGTGTGTTTGTGTGTGTGTGTGTGACAGACAGACACAGAGAGAGACAGATAGGGAATTCACATTGAATATTAAAGATCAAATGCTACCTAAAGTCTCAAGAACATAATAATAAATATATTGCTTATAGATTACAATTTTACTTCCATTCTTATAGCTAATCAGCTGTATTCTGGTTGTTTTTTTAGTTGTCAAGAATGAGCACCTGAAACTATTATAAGAACATAAAAAAAAAAAAAGAAGAACATGACACTTATGACCCCAGTGACCCAATATGATATCCGATAATTGTTTCCATTTTAGTTAACACTTGTAGCTATAATCAATCAATACAGTATTTATCATTTAAAAATCATCTTCAACATGGATAACCTAAATATAAATTAAAATACTATTATAAATTTATTAATTATTTGTATAATAACCCAGTCATAAATGTGCACCATTATTCTTCATTCTAACCATAGGCTACATGGGTCCCAAACAAAATATCTTGGAAAAGTTTAGTAATTGATGAAGTATTTTTGTTACTTTTAATCAAGCTAATAGAAATGAGTTCATGGTTTTAGACAGGAAATACCAAAACTTTATGAAACCTTCCTCACTCACAGGCAAGAACAAAGAGGCTCAACAGCAGCTGTCTAAATAGGAGATTAATCAATTAATTAAACAGTAGATTAATTCATCTTCTCACCACACTCCTCCCCCCCAAACTCATAAGCCAAGGCAGGATTTGTCCACTAGTTAAGAATTTTAGTAGATTTCTGTACCAGCGAAATCTACCTTGGTGAGCTTGGCCTGAATTCCTCACCTCCTTCAGTGGGGCAGATGTCTACCACAGATGGCTTCCTACTAGTCCTGGTGAAGAAAAGGCCAACTCTTTATACGATTTATAAAGCTGTATAAACATAGTTTATTAAGACTTTTGGGGTGAAAGGTACTATATAAATATAAGATATTAAACTGCTTAATCAAAAGCACCTTTTTATAGCCTCCATTAAGCTGAATAAACAAAAATGCAAAAGAATATATCACTGCTGGAATATCCATCAAAAACAGCCACAACTTTTCCTTTTTTGGTTGGGTCTATTTGTACAGCCTTAAGTTACAAAGATTTCCAAATGCTTGTTGAAATGTAATGTCACTCCCTCACCTTCTCCCGACCTGTGTCACTCTGTAATCACTTTCTAAGCGCTAATGTAAACATGTCTTTGCTTTATGAGGCTGATACACAAACCTTCAGCTGGAGGACTTGTCTTTCACTCTGCACTGGATATAACATAAGATAGAAAAATGTTAATAGTCCATATGTAAGGAGTGTGAGGATGGGTATCCTACCTTTCACAGCCAAGTAAGCTTCAGAATAAGTCCCAGCTTGACATCTGATGACTGTGTTGAATGTAAGGAGAACTCTGTCATATGATTTACAAAGACCAGTCTTGGAGGCTGGGGTGGTTTTAGCCTTTTTTCCAGAAGTGGAGGAGTATATGTGGTATGGAAGAGCAAAAGGGAAATAGTTCATAGGTCTGTTCCATTTGAAAAGTATTGTATTAGACTCTGAAATTCATCAAATCAAGTATAGCACACAAACAACTATTATACTGTTTAGAAAACTTGCCATAAAAAAGGAACAAAGTGCTATGTGAGTTTCCAAAAGGAAGAATTAACATGGGCAATGGGAAAGCCTTCTTGGTAGATATGGCAACAGAGAAAGGCCTTCAAAATCTGACACCTGTTTGTTTGACAGGTAATTATTTGGGAAGGTTTGAAAATAGATTAAACAGAAAAACTATACAATGTTGGGCTGAAATTTAAACATACCTCAGATTCTAGACCTTAGGAACAGCCCAATGGGAAAATACTAATGATATAGAACTGACCTCCCATACAAACATAAAAGTAGTATAGGGTTAGCCGTTGGACTGTAGCACACAGCTCCCCACATATTTTCCGTCTACTCTCCCTCACCACAGAGTACACAGCTCCCCACACCCTTGACTGTAAGCCTCCTCCTTGTAACTCAGGACTCTGTTCTTCTCACTATGTTGAACCTTCTTTAGGGTTACAGGTATCTTAGTCACCACTGTACTCTTAGCACAAAAATAGAGTGGGGTACAGAACTGGCATTTAATAAATCTGGGGTGAATAAATGAAGTTATTGTGCACATGAAATGAATGGTGAAAGAGGCTACAGGAATCAGGGAACATAGGTGGAGTAGGGAATTATAGATCTATGTTTACTCTGAGTTTAAGACTTGCTCTTCTCTGGCCCTAAACTTGGTACTGTTGGACCTCCAGAGCAAGCTTGTTCTCTGCATCAGGGCAAACTGCAGTGTCTCCAGGACTGGGATTGACAAGAAAACAGGAATTGGACAGGTGGCCTTTGGGTTGATGCATAAATAACACAATCTCAATATCATGGTCTTAACCCTCCAGCGTCTTTGCAGAAAAGCCCGGTAGGAGAGCACCAGAGATAGGTGACAGGTGACAGGAGGCTGCTGGAGAGTACAGTTCAAGCACACAATGCATTGTAGACATGAAAGAAAAAATGAGGGAAGGGACAAGGTGTTCATAACAGTAAGATCTTAATGGTTCTGATCTATGTTCTTTATCTTCATGGTCAGAAGAGTAAAGGCGTGTCTGAGAGTGTATACATAGTGGAATACTGAGGTGGAAAATAACTATTTGTTTAAGGTGTAGCTTTGCACATTATAACAAGAACTCTCTTAGCTTTAAAAACTTTTTGTTAATCAGTGTTTACGGTAGATGTTTGTTTTCATCATTTCCGGACAGGGATCACTTGGATCATGTATTTACGAAAATCTACCCTTAGTCACATCTACCTATAGATACTTGGTATTTCTGAGGTCCCTGACAAATCCATTTCTCTCACACACTTTTTAAAGTTAGGTCAGATTTAATTTAAGCTCTACTTCTTTGTACTGCAGGCATTCGTTACCTTTTTTGTCATACAGAATGTTAACTTGGACAGCTCCTCCTGCTGGGCAAGTAGTTGAGATATTTTTCTGTATTCCATTGGACTATTATTAGAATTATTCGTACTTTTAGAAAAATTATAATAACAATTATTTTAAAAAGACACATGTGAAGTGTAAATTGAAAAGTAAGAAAACAAGTAGATTAGTTGAACAAAGTGATTAGCAGGCCCACAGAAACAAAGATATTTCGAGAACATTGTATATGGTGTGGCTCTTCTGGCCCAGCCATCAGCAGGGGATTCTATTTTGAGTTGGTTTTCTAAGGAAAAACATGTGTTGTTCTGACGCTTTCACCTTTATTTGCCTTGCTCTTCATATCCAGTGGCATTGTTTACAAATAGGTACCATGGTTAGAAATTAAGGGGATCTGTGTCTATGAAACAGTTCCTACTACAAATGCACTATACCTGCCACCAACTGACAAGATTTAAAATGACTACTTATCTCTTCTGAACTGAGATTGTTTTTACTTTTATTCACTAACGCCAAGTGAATGCTTTCTATATGACAGGCACTCCTCAAGTTGGGTTTGTGCCACCAAAAAAAAAAAAAAAAAAAGACAAAGGCACAGAGCAGGTGGGAAAAATACCTCTTCCATAGGAAGCCAGGGAAATAATTGCCAGGTTTTGACTACAATAACACATATATTTTTATTAAAATAGCAGCACACATATAAAAACAGAGAGAAGATATTCTTAGAGGAAAAGATCAAAGAAACCGGACATATTGAACTCCTGTATCTAATTAATATAACTTACTTAGAGTTACAAATGTTGACCCATTTTCTGAATTGGGAGCCTATGCTCAACTTTTCTCAGTACACACCCTTTGTTTAGAAGCTTCTACACTGTCTTCTAGGATAATAAACCACAACATTTTGGGGGTCTCACTCATGATGCTCATAATGGCTACCCAATGGAATATGTTTACCTCCTGTCCTGAGGGTCTGGAGCATTTGGCACTGTTGACCACTTCCTCTTTCATAAAATTGTCACCTTTCTATGACACTCCTCTCTCACGAAGTGCCTTTCTCTCTTCCCATTCCTGTTTTCTTCAATGGCAACTCTCATTATGTTTGCCTCTAAATATTGGTACTTCAGTTGTCTTTGTTCTCAGCAATATGATTTTTTCTTTCTTCTTAAGTGAAATTATCCAAATATGTGGTTTCAGCTATCACCTATACGCTTATGCTTCTCCAGCATAAAGCCCCAGCTGGACCTTTCTCCAGAGCTTAGACGCATATAGTCAACCTCATTAATCATTTCAACTTGGCTATCCACACTCTCACTTTATTCTAACTGAACTTATCATCTTCCTCTCCAAATTTGTTTACCTCTTTATTTCCTCTATCAGATGATGACACCCTGAGGTATTCCCTCATCGTCATCTATTACATAATAGGGCTTATAGATCCTACCTTCAATCTCACACGTGTCCCCTCAGTCACAGACTTAGTTCATGCTTTCATTGTATCTTATCTAGATCATTAAATGGATCCATAACTGTCTCCCTTAAATATATCTTCTCTGACACAGTATTTCAAAAATCATCCTTTTTATCAATTATGTCACACCTCTGCTTAATAACCTCCAGAGGCTATCCCCAACATTCATGACAAAGCTTAAGATTTTGTACTTAGTATATAAACCCTGCATGATTTCCTGCTGTCTACTTCTCTAGCCTCCTCTCTCACCGATTCACCTGTATTCCTTGCTTACTCTTGCCTTTTTACTTTCTTCTCTGTCTACATTATTATCTGCATTATTATCTTCCCTTACTTTCTTTTGCTCACAAACAGCTACCCATCTTACCAAGAGTCAGTTCAACTAGTATCTCTTCTAGAAAGTCTTCCCTGGCACCATGTCTAATTTCAATATACCAATTCAAGGCTTTCAGTAGACCCTACTTATACCTGTAGTATTCTTTGCACTACGTGGTAACCATTGGTTTTCTTGTTCATTACGCTAAGAAATCCGTGAAAACTTAGAGTCATCCTTGGCATTTCTCTTTCTCTCATAACCTACACCCAATCCATCAGGAAATTCTGTTGGCTCTACCTTCAAAATATATGTGGGATCTGGTCATTTCCCACTACTTCTTGTCTACTTTTCTAGCCCAAGCTGTCAACACAAGCCTGGATTTCTGCAATAATTTTCCAACTGGTCTCCCCATGTCTTCTCTTGATTCCAAGTAGTCCATTCTCAACACAGCAGCCAGAGTGATCCTTTTAAAATGTCAGTCAGCTTAAATTTCTCTGCTCAAACTCTGTCATGGCTCCCCAATTCACATGGAGAAAAAGCCAAACCCTGAAAGGGTCCACATCATGAAGTTCTCTGTACTCTCTCTGACCTTAACTCCTACTACTCCCTACCTGCTTCCTTTTGGTTTCTTTATGTTACTGGATCATAACTCAGGGCTTCTTTACTGGCTGTTCCTCTTTCCCCAGAGAGCCATAAGGGTAACTCCTTCACTTAAATCAATTCTGTGCGCAAGTGTCATCTTCTCAAGAGAGTCTACTCCTATTACCATTCTCAAAATAATGGCCTGCAACCCTCTCCAACACTAGCCCTCTTGAGCCTCCTTGCACTGATCTACTCATTTTCCCCATAGTGCTTTTACCTTCTGATATAGTACCTCTTGTGTTTCTTTATTTTCTGTGGCCTTCTTCTAGAATATAAGCTTCACCAGGGCAGGGATTTATCAGTTTTACTCACTGATGTATTCTAAATGCCTAAAGCAATGCCTGACAAATAATGAGCTTTTGATAAATATTTGTTAAATCAATGAGTAAACAAGTGAATAAGAAAATGATAATAGGGTCCATGAATTATTCCTCTATTTCTAGACACAACACAGTGCCTGCCACACACAGTGGACACACAATAATTGTTGACAGAATAAATATATGAATAAATGAATGCACAAATGATTAAAAGAATGGTTGGCAGACCTGGTGGGGTAAATAAAGGTAAATAAAATATAGTCTCTAATTTAAAGATGTTCCCCATCTCTCTGGAAAAGGGTAAGATAGCCAAATTATGCAATTGTAAATATGCACCTAATGTTCAGAAATAATTACTAATCTTGTCTTTCCTGTTCTGTTCTAGAAATTATATTATTGCTGACCAGCATTCCTCACAATTTTCACCAAGACTCTAAGTATTTTTATGTCTTCAATTCTCTTTTACTCCATAGAATAGCTAATGTTTTCCTCTAATATTAAGCTCTCAAATCATTCCCCATGGTTGGACCTAATAAGATGAAGTCCCCTTTTTTTATGTTCTGGTCACCCATTTCTGTGGGTGAAGAGGACGGTTTCCACAGCACCAGCAAACAATTCTTAGACACCAGCAGAGGGTCTGAGAATTCAGCTTGATTCTGACACTACCTGGTAGACAGCATCAGATTCCAAAGGTTAAAGGTTCTGTCACACAAGACTGCCCCTCCCTCACTTAGGATGCCAGTGGCAAGTCCAGGTTGTCGCCTGTGTTTCTGAACTACAGGCTACAGATCAGAGGTTCCAACACTCCTCCTCCTCGAGTTCAATTCATTTGCTAGAGTGGCTCACAGAACTCAGATAAACATTTTACTTACTAGATCCTCAATTTTATTATAAAAGGAACTCAGGAATAGCCAGGTAGAAGAGGGGCATGGGGCAATGTATGAGGGAAAGGGCAGGGCCTGGAGGTTCCATGCCCTCTTCACGTGCACTACTTTCCCTAAAACCTGCTCACCAACCCGGAAGCTCTATGAATCCTGTCCTTTTGTGTTTTTTTTGCATTTTTTTTTTTTTTTTTAGGGAGGCTTCATTATGTAGTTATGCTTAATTAAATCATTAGCCACTGGCAACTGATTCAACTTCCAGCTCCTCACTCCTCCCCAGAGGTTGGGGTGGGAGGTTCTAAAAGTTCGAAACCTCTAATCATATGGTTGGTTCCCTGGCAACCAACCCTGTCCTAAGTTTGCCTAAAAGGGCTTTCCAAAAGTGACCTCATTAACGTATCAAAAGATATCTTTATAGCTCTTAGCACAAAAAATTCCAAGGGTTTTAGGAGTTCTGTGCCAGAAATGACAAAGACCAAATATATATTTCTTATTATAAATCACGTCACACCCCCAAACAAAGAAGACAGTCCTCTAGTCTTAGATGAGATAGTTACTTCTCCTTCAGAAAAGAGCCATTTGAATGTTTTGCTTTTGATCAATGTTTGCTCACAGTTTGTCATGTTTGGATTGATGGTGATGATTTTGTTTGTTTTGGAACATTATTTCCATCATGTAGATTTTTGAGTACGATAAGTAGAAAAGATAATCTACGCAATACAATTTTTTCTTCTGTAATTTTAAAATGTATTTAACTTACAAGAGGTGCTTAAGTGGGAAGAGTTCTCATAAATGTCAGCAAGAATATGAAGAGATCAGAAAGGGGAAACCTAGATAAACAAAGAAATTCTACCCAAATACAGAAAGTTTTGAAATGTGCGAAACTTGTGAATCCTTTCATATTCCAAAAGCAAGTCTTTCTGCATCTTGGTTTGAGAAGGTTCTCTGCCGCTCCAAGCAAGAAAAGAGAGAAATGATAAAGCCAGTTTCTAAAGCAGATACTTACCGTTGCTCAAGATAGTAAGCAACAGTATTATTAAGCTGTGATGAGAAATGCCTTTGTATGGTGTCACTCTGTACTGTTTACCGTACTGGTCAAATTCAAACTAACATATTAAATTAGCCTAACATTAATCTCAAGGAAAAGTCCAGAGATAAATTACTGAAGAGGGCATTTAAATGAAGGGGGACACTTGAAGATTATAGCGGGCAGGGCATATAAATAAATGCAAGGATGATTACATTCTCTTTTAAGCAAAGATCATGGAAATCTCTATTTGCTTGAGTTATGGCAAAAATCAGTCTATAACTGGAAATTTTTTTTTCTGTCAGACTGTACCAAGCCTAGGGGAAATCATTATGTTTGACATCACTAATAAAATAGATAGTTTTTCAGCCAGTATTTAGTTTTCTCCAAATAATATAATCTCCAGAAAATCATCCATCAGTAGAAAGGCCTACATGTCTCCCATGTATAGATTTCTATCTGGTGTCACAGAAGAGAAAAATTCAAGTGAAATAATTAGAAAGAGAGACAATGGGTGTGTGCCTTAGTGGAGAATCAGATAATATTACCAGAAAAAGAGTGATTTGGGAGCTACATGGCCCAGGTTTGATTTCTTCACCACTCACTCTGAGACCCAGACAGGCTCCTTAATCTCTGTGGGTCTCAGCTGTCTGAAGTGTAAAAACTTTAAAATGGAGTTTACAATATCTCCTTCCTAACACTTTTGTGAGAACTTAACAATATAGAGTTTATGTAAATTCCAATTATATCGTGGCAGTGGATAATTACTTGATATATCATAGTTATAGACAAGATGACAGTGAACTTTTTAAAAAGGTAATTCCATGACAATAATTCTTATTAATCAGATTGTCAGTTAATATACCAACACATATTAATCTGTGTAAGACCCCTCCCCCATCATCTTCCACCCTCCATACCTCTCTGGCAGGAGCAAAACAGGACCCAAAGCTCTGCATGCTCCTGACAAGATGCCTACCCCTCCCTTCCCAGCAACCCAGTCCTGATTGCCTTAAAATCACCAACACCAAGATCACTGTGCTCTTTACAACTGTTTCCCTCAGTCATAAAGAAACTCACAATCCCAGGTTATCCCTCAACCTCCAACTCTAATTCCCTAGAAATTCATTCTGCCTCCTCTTTCTCCGTAACTCCCCAAACCCATCCACTCTTTACTCTGGAAATTCAGTCAGCCATCAGCAAAACTCGCCATATTCTCCACCTGTTTTCTGTATTTCCCTTTTCAACTTCCTCTACTGAAATCTGACTTTCCCGGCTGCCCTAACGCTTAATGTATGTTTTGTCTTTCATTCCCTCCCTATCACTGGAACTCTGTACTCCTTGCTTCTCCTAGAACATCCTTCTTCTTTTCTCCCTAAAACAAAAATTTTTAAAAAGCAAAACAAACTCTGAATCTCCTGTAGTTAAACTAGACTACCACCTCTCTCCTTGTTATAATCATTAATCATTGCTGAAGTGTCACTTGTGCTGTTCCTTGAAGATTTTAGCTCTTGGCTGACTGTCACTTTCTGTAACAATATACTTGGGACAATCCTTCACGGTTTAAATTTTCAAGTAAATGCTTATTTCAAAATCCAGACTCTTAATTTTTAATTCTCTAAAATGAGTTTATTCTCCACCCTACCACAGCCATAACTTCATGGTTATATCCCAGACTTTCTCATTACCAAAAACTACAACTCCTCAAATCTAATTTTTAACATCCCACTCTCCAACCAGCATTTCCCATCTTTCTAGCTCCTTCTATCCAGTGCCTCAACTTGTATAATTCTTCAACCCCATCAGAACCTATAATCCATTAATCCTGCCTCCTCTTCACTGCCCTTTTTTCCCTCAGTCTTTTACTTCCCTCTCTAACCAGATGAAATATCATGGTCCAAATTATAATCACTCCTTCCATTCACATGCAATCTTTTGTCCCCTTTTTTACTCAGCATTACTTGGTTAAATCAGGTGCTTTTGCTATTTTGCAGGTGAAAGTGGCCAGAGAAAATTACAGGCACACTGACTAGTCTTACATTCAATACGTATTCACTAACCTCAAATGGACCCTTCGTGGCAACCCTCCCACACTTCCTAACAGACTATTTCACAAGTTATTCTCTTCACACCCATAACTCCTCCTCCACGATATTTATGTTTAGCTGATGGCCTAGCTTCTCTTTCCCTAAGAAAACAGAAGAAATCAAGGAGGATTTCCACAATTTCTCACAATACATCTATCCACCCACCTGTATCTATTTCCTGCTTTCCTCCCTGTTATGACAGTTGAAATGTCTAAAACCCTAGCTGACGCCTCCCATTTCACCTCTTGGTAACATTCCATCCTCTTTCATCCACTCAAAAACATCATCCCAGCAATTCTCTTTTCCTCCTGCAGTATCAACTTTCCCTTCACTGGAGCAACACTCCAGTGAGCATGCAAACCTACTGTAATTTCTACTACCTTAAAAAATAATTTTAAAAACCTCTTTTTAACCCCTAATCCTCTTTCATTTATCAACTCATTTCTATGATATTTTTAAAAGAAAAAATTTATAAAAAAGAGCTGTCTCTATCTACTGTCACCAATTTCGAATCTTCCTTGTCTCACACAAGGTTAAATCAGGGTTAGCTCCCCCAAAACACCACTAAAACTTTCAAAGACAGCAATGACCTCTTTTGGCCAAGTTCAGTGGTCACTTTTCAGTCCTCCTCTCACTTGACCTATCATCAAGATGCCACATTTCAATACACAGTAACTCCCTCCTCTAACTACTCAAAACAAAATGAGTCATCCAAGTCTTCTCTGCATCCCTCAAACCCTACATCCAATTCATTATTAGATCTTTCAGCAATTCTTTCAAAATAAATCTGGAATCTAACTTACCACATCCAAGGCAGCCACCCGAGTCCATGCTATCATCATCTGGGGCTGGATAACTGGTGTGACTTGCTGACTCTCTCTTTGCTTCTATCTTTGTCTACAGTCTATTCTCATGAGTGCAGTGAAACTGACCCTTGTGAAACATAGTTGATTTCCACCCCCTTAAAGTAAGCTATAGCATGGGTCATCACACTACTGCCTGCAGGTCAAATCCAGCCAGAAGACTATAACACACAAGTCAAGAATCATTTTTATGTTTTTAAGAGGGAAACAGAAGCAGGAGCAGACGTGGAAGAGGAGAAAGAGGAAGAGGGAGAAGGAGAAAGAGGAGGAGAGGAAGAGAAGGAGGAGCAGAAGGGACAGGAGGAGGAGAATACACTCTAGAGACCTTATGCACCCTGCAAAGCCAAAAATATTTACTATCTGGTTCTTATTTGCCACCCCCAGACCTACACTAGCTGTCTCTAAATCTCTCACCTCCTCTACTTGAGCCATATGAATATTCTTGCTTTTTCTGTTTTGTCAGTATTTCAGACATGCTTCTGTCTCAAGGCTTTTGCATTAGGTATTCCCAATGCTACACCTTCCCCAGATAGCCACATATGGATGGGCATCTCCTCCTACTTTGGGCCTTCATTCAAATGCCACCTTCTCCAGGAGACCTTTGTTGATACCCCCTTTTGAAACTGCAACACTTCTCCTCCTTAGCACTTCCTATTTCCCTTCTCTGCTTCATTTTTCTCTAGAGCTCTTATCACTGTTGGTTCTCAAACTGGCCTCCATACAGGGAGGGCAAGAAGAGACCAAAGAAAGAGACAGAGTACTCCCGGCTGGTAGGCGGAAGTTCTAGTCACCAAAGGAACTTACTTACGAGGCTTGTCTTGGGTGCCACGAGATGAGTAGACTCCACATTCACCACCAGAATCTTAAAAGTTTACATAGAGGCTTTAAGAGAGTTCAGTCACGTATACAGTCCAGATGGTCCCAACCACACATTACTCTCTCAAGGCTGAGTTCTTGAAAATGGCTCTGACTGTGGGAATGGTGGACAGAGCATACATTCCAAGCACAGGGCAGGGGGTCAGGAGCCTCCGATTGCCTGGGTCCAGCTCACGGGTTAACCAGGGGTCAAGTCCTCTCAATGACTCCTCCAACAACTATTTAGCATACTGTATATTTAACTCATGTTTCATTGACTGTCCACCCCCAACTGCAATGTTAGATCCATGAGAACAGGGATGTATGCTCAATTTATTCACAGCTATGTACCCAGCATAATGGCATTGCCTCACACATAGTAGGGGCTCAAAAAGTATTTGCCGAACCAAAGAAATCATATATGGTAAACTGCAAGTTTTGGGTCATATAAATATGCATATTCTCTACAGTCTTGTGCGTAAGGTAAAACTCCCAATGTTCCCCCTTTATTTGCAATATATTCTGGTTGTGTTTGTTTTTATCATTCCAAGACTCATTCTAGTATTTACCTAAGCTGAATGCAGTATAAGAGGCAAGCATTCTCAGTGGGGATAGACAAGAGTAGAATGTTTTATTATGCCTTTAAGTAACAGCTTCTCTTTGTCTAATCTTCTAACAATAAATTGACCCTGTTCTATTTATATATCTCTCTGCTTTTGTCTCCTGTTTATTTCCTCTTGATTTCTTCATTTTAAAAATATTTATAAAAGAGAGAGAATAAAAGAACTAAAGGTAAAAAAAAGATGACGCTTTATATTCTAAGTTAAAGATTCAGACTTACAAACCAGGAAATAAAAAGAGTAAGTTAATGAAAGAGTAAAAGATCAGAAAAGTGAGCCTGCAGACCATTCCCATTCAACGATGGTGCCGGCATGGATGATAAGGCTGGAATATGGGGCTTAAAAAGAATGTTAGCAAGGTCATCATGGAAAGCCTGATTCTCATACCAACCAAGTAAAACCCATTATTTTCATTCATGATCACCAACTCAATTATAGATATAAATAAAAAGCAAGTATAAACCAACTTAAATTTGTGCTCACTTCTATAACAATCATCAAAGCACACGCTCTACTGATGACGAATTTATCACCAGCGAAACTCACTGGAGTCTCTGGGAAAAATAAGGCGGAATCCAGATGATAAGGTCTAACCTCTTGTTTTGTGCTTAGTTTAGTTCCACTTGCCTTTAGGGGGCCATGGGCAGAGACCTCGCACCTAACACATCAGATTAGTTTCCAGCAGAACCGCTGCCCCCCACACCTCCATTCAAGATGCGGCAGCGGTCAGGGCAGAGACGCACCCAGCACTTTGGTCTGAAAAGCCGTGAACGAAGTGACAGCCCCTCCCTCCACAGATGACAGGACGGGTAACAAAGATCAGCAAAACTTGGGAGAACAAGTTGCACAAGCAAAAGAACATGCCTAGTGGAGTCTGACAGGAACGGTGCCTGGCTGAGATCAGCCAGTTCCCAGGATGAGCTGACAAGTGGCACATTTCACTCTTCCAGCTCTTGCTCAGACTTGGGAGAACCTAAAATTCAGGAACTTGTAGGGAGGAGAGAAGCCTGGCTAACTTTTGGTCAAGACAAAGCAGAGGGTATGAAATGCGCAGTAGAGAACATTCCGTCATCGGGGATGACAACATTCTCTGTTCCAGCAAATGTGGTTCCTCTATTCAGAACTGGACCACGATGGACAGGGACTACTTGGTAGTTTTGGGGGTTTTTTTTGCGGTACGCGGGCCTCTCACTGTTGTGGCCTCTCCCGCCGCGGAGCACAGGCTCCAGACGCGCAGGCTCAGCGGCCATGGCTCACGGGCCCAGCCGCTCCGCGGCATGTGGGATCTTCCCGGACCAGGGCACAAACCCGTGTCCCGTGCATCGGCAGGCGGACTCTTAACCACTGCGCCACCAGGGAAGCCCACTACTTGGTAGTTTTATGGACCAAACCCAATTTTACTAACACCAGCTCCTTCTGCATCCAACCCTTTCCCTATGCGGAAAGCACTCCCTTTGAACACTGTCCCCAGTAAAGCTCATGAACAATTCCTGGGACACAGAAATAGAATCTGGGTAATAAAATAAAGTCTAACCTTTTTTTTCCTCTTCGTGCTTCCTAGTCTCACTCGCTCATTTGGTGCTGGGGTCAGAGGCCTCACACCGGGCTCTTCAGACCAGAGTCCATAGTGCAAAATGGCTGCCGCTACCTCAGCCAGGCGGGCTGTGTGCAGAGCCAGGCGGGCTCGGCGCACGGCACTCAATTCAAGATGGCAGCAGCGGGCCGTGTGCAGAGACACTGCACCTGGCACTGCAATCTGGAGACCAAGCAGCACAGCTGTGCCGCCCGCGAGAGCTCTGCACTCTCCCCACTGCCGTATCCCTATAAAACAGCCCCGCCCACGGCCTGTCAGGAGAGCATGCGCTCTAGAGCAGGAGCTTGTGCCTCTCCATTCTCTGATCAACGAATAAAACTTCCTTATGCTTCAGAACTGAACTCCATCTCCTTCTACTGGTGCGAGGGACACCAGGCAGGAGGACCCTTATTGGGGACTGACTCGAAAGGATCAGTAACAAATGTACAGACACATCTTTGACACAAATTTCAGGACAATAAATTATCAACGCATCTCAGATTTCTGAGGCTCCTTTTCATTCATAATCTCACTAATTAATTTCCCTACTTTCCATTCCTATGAAGCAAAATTCTCCTGGCCTGCCCTGGTTACATTCTCTTTTAAGTGATTCTAATTTTTGTCCAGTAATGTCAGAGGCTGTCACTGTCAACAGTCATCAGGAAACAGATGACAAACCAAAATTAGGCAATTTGAGGTGAGTTTAATAAAGGCCCGTTTTCAAAGATACGGGCAAGGTTCAGGGGGAAAAAATGCAATGATGCAGGACCCCAGGGTTATGAGATCAGGCACCGCTTTTAGGACTGGAAAACAAAAAGGACAGGAGTAATAACAGAACTTGGAGAGAGTGCTCTACAGAGGGCCACCTAAGAGGAACTGTGACCTTCAGTAGAGAAGGTCACATGGGGAACCGGCAAGAAGTTCCTTCCAGCCTCTGGATCTCTTGCTGGTGCCTCCCATTGACAAAATCCAACCAGAAACCTTAGGACAAAAGAAGACTGCTGACAGAGTCTACACAGGTCGTTGTCCCAGGATGTTGAATTGGAAAACAGTGGAGAATGAATCTGGAGCATTAAATGTCATCGTTGGTTAACTGCAATCTGAGTCAATTAAATACTTTTCACAGACAGTTCCCAGATCAAGCAAAATTTACTCAGGATCACAGAGAAAGAATAAGCATGTTAAAGGAACAGCATATAGCTTTCAGTTCATATTGCAAAAGGCACTTAATATGTGGGATCAGATTCTCATTCCAGGTAAAATCCTGGGAGGATTTCTGTAATTTTTTCAGGTTAAAAGTTAATCATGACTATGTTCATAAATTTGTCAAACAGCATGACTAACAGGGCATAAGAATCTTTATTAAATAAACCTCATTCCTTTGCATCTACAACACAAACTCAGTGGGTTTCTGAACTGGAATAACAACTCCCTCTCTGTTCCTTTGCTCCTTCCAACCTTGCTCTGTCCCTGCTCCCATTCCAGGTCACTGTTCAGCATACTAATGCCAAGCCTGCTTTTACCCAAAGTGCCTGTTTCGTATGCTGTCATATATATACTGCCAGTTGGATCTCAGCCAGTGGAATTAAATGAAATGGCTTTCTGTCAGACTGAATACTAATTATGTCTTCATGCTGAAGCTAGGTCTGCATAATGACATCATTTGCAACTAGGCTGGAGGTTGAAGCTCAGATAGAGTTTGCTCTGATATTTATGGATGTAAGCAAAGTGGGTCTCTGCTGTTCAGTCTACCTGTTTTGTGTGGGATTCTTTGCTTGTTTGATAGATTTAGCTTTGGAAATACAAGGTCTTCTCTGGGCGACATTGTGGATTAAGTAAATTTTTCATTGCCTAAGTCAGTTGTCAAGACTTCAAACCCACAACTCAGTTCCCTAGGGAAGACTTTGGTACACGTTTTCTTTTTTTTTTGGTATTGTCAAGAGCCTGAGATCCCCTTCAGGTCACGAGTATATGCTCAGCATGATAAAATATCTGATTTTCTGAGGCAGCATGGTTTACGTCTATTAGTAATTCTCAAAACTTTCCCATTTTGCACACTGTCTGCACCTTGACCTCATCAGCCTGTCAGAAATAATAATATCCTTCACCCTTCAAATGATGCTTATGTGTCTTACAGCATTTATTGTGTTTAATTAGCTAAATTACTTGCAAATCCATGTTTTGATGATAATGAGCAGAATCCCTCTGAGGCCCTCATTTTTCTCTTGGCATTTTAATGGCCTTTTTATAGGAATAACTTTCCTCATGGGAATAAAAAGACAAGGAGCAGCCTAATGTTAAGCAATGCCCACTGGGAAGAAAAGTTTAGGTCAGGAGAAGACCCATGGTGTCCATTCAATTCAATACGTGCATAACAGAGTCCTTTCTAGTTTAAGGCATCTTGCTAGGTATACGATGTCTAGAAAGACTAACATATGTGAATCCTATGTCCCAACGTCTTATAATTATATGGAATCATGGAAAGAGAATCAAGCAGGTTGCTAAGAGTTATCATTTTTAGGTCAATCTGTATTAATAGAGGTGTGTAGCCTTGGCAAACAATTTAACTCTTGCAGCTATTGAATAATGGGAATATAATAGATGATCACAGGTTTATATAGGGTCTAAAATTATCTTCTCTTCTCAGGCTATAATATGCTTGTATTGAAATAATTCTTTTAAACTCTAAAGAATTTACTGTTATTATACAAACATAATTGCTTCCTATTGCTGTCAGAGAGCAGCCATTATCCCTAGCATCATGACATGTTCTACTGATTTTTAGAGTGGCAGTAAACAGAGTGAGGAACTCAAGACACTGGTGATTTTTAACATAAATATTTGGCCTACGATTTGAAAATCCTTTTTCCCAATGAGTAATCTGTACTGCTCAACCAGCCCACAAATGTCCCTTATATGGCCCATATCTATATTTAACTGAAAGGAAGTTTATGTTACTTTCCACTTTATTATGTAGAAGCAGGCAAGAAGCACAGTCAAACAAGCAAATGTCAACAAGGTTCAAGGCAGTGAAATACAAAGTCTGGGAACTCTGAGGTCAAATCTCTAGACCAGTGCCCAGGGCAAATCAGTGACAATCTACCACTGACTCTTTTCTCAAAAATTCCTTTCTTATATTTGCTTTTGCCACTATAGCTACAAGGCATGACTCTAGGTGACCCTCCTGAAATTGAAAAAGCTCTGACCTTTTTAAGTTCACGTTCTGATGCACTCAGGGAAAAAATCATGTTCACTTTTGTAGCTGTGTTGGATAGTAATCCATCATGAGAGTGACCATGAGGAGGTTTTTAATTATACCATGTATACTTGGTTTGGTATAGTAGCTTTTTTTCTTAAAATTGGGAGACTGGGATTGACATATATACACTAATATGTATAAAATGGACAACTAATAAGAACCTGTTGTATAAAAACATAAAATAAAATTCAAATATATATATATATATATATATATATATATACACTTCAGAGTTTTAAAACCCTTAGGTTCACTGGATTTCCTGAAAGAGGGGCTGAGATGCTGACCAGAGCTAATAAGCTCCCTGAATCTTGTACAAATATGCTATGTACAGCTGTGTTTTCTTCTGCTGTCCATGCCATAAAAGGAAGTTTTTAGAAATGAAAATATCTTCCAGAGAGAGTTAGCCAACACATAGGAAGCAAGATCAAATGGGCAATGGCTCATTATCAAAGCCTATCTGAAAACATGACTCACCTGCAAATATTTCAAGATCCAACAAATAGAAATAAAAAGGTCAGAGTAAGGAAAATCTTTCTGATCCTTTGTGCTGTCTTATGATGGCATGACCTCTTTGGGAAAACATGTTTCCCTTCCACACTGTTCCAAAAATAATTTAAGGTGGTATTCAAGGATAAATAGAATGTTGGAGAGTTATATGAATTAAGTGTAGACAAGAATACATAGGAGATAGTAGGCTCCTAGTGGTTCCATGATCATATGTCAGGGTGGTGTAGAAGGAACTTACATATAGAAGGTTGAAGTAAACAATTCAGAGAGTCACTTAATCTTAGTGTTAAAAGTGAGTTAACCTCTGGACCAAATTTCTTACCCAAATGCAGAAAATCTTTCTTCAATAATTCTGATACAAGATAATCAATACTGGATTTTGCTGTTTGGTGTCATCCTTTCTGGTCAGTACTTCCTGGGGAAGTACTGTTCTGTTGGAGAGATAACCAATTTTGATAAAATTCTTTAAATAGAGCTAATATCTAGCTCTCTTTAACTTCTCTTCACTATTCTGAGCTTTATAGCCTCTGGAATGGCCCAGGTGAAGCCTATTCCTTTGTAACATCAGCCCTTCCAAGTAACTGGAGGCAGCTATTACGCTCCCATGAATCTTCTCTTGCACAACTATTTAGAACTTGGGTTTTGAAGCCAAATAGAGTTGGGTCTGAATCCTGTACTCAAAATACAATAGCAAAAAACAAAACAAAACAAAACCATGACAGCTTTTGTTTTTGGATAAATTACTTAAATGCTCTGAGTCTGTTTCCTCAGTTTTAAATGGGAAAATAATATTTACCTAAACAGGTTATTGTGAACGTTTTTTTAAAAAACGGTATAGGGGCTTCCCTGGTGGCGCAGTGGTTAAGAATCTGCCTGCCAATGCAGGGGACACAGATTCCAGCCCTGGTCCGGGAAGATCCCACATGCCATGGAGCAACTAAGCCCGTGTACCACAACTACTGAGCCTGCTCTCTAGAGCCCGTGAGCCACAACCACTGAGCCCACGTGCCACAACTACTGAAGCCCTCATGCCTAGAGCCTGTGCTCCGCAACAAGAGAAGCCACTGCAGTGAGAAGCCCGTGTACCGCAATGAAGACCCAACGCAGCCAAAAAAAAAAAAAAAAAGAATAAATAAAATTTAAAAATATTTTTTAAAAAATGATATAAATTAAGAACATTAAATAAGCATAATCTTGGTGCATAATATATGTTCAATAAAGTTCCTCTCATTTCATCTTCAGAATCTGATATTTTCCTTCAGAGGCCTATATTCTAGATTATCATATCACGATCTATTAAGTTCCCTATAATTTTAAATTCTAGAGGATACCAAATCTTTTTATAGGTGAGAGGTAGATATTTACATCAGTGGTTTTCGACTTTATGTGATTCAACATCTCTTTTTATGGTAAGTAAATATTTTGTAATGCTCTCTTTCTATCCTGGAAAGACACTAATAGAAAATTTATCTACAAAAATAATTTCAAAAAATTAATATCCTAAGTACATTGTAAATGAGACATTTTTAAAGTGATATATAATAAAATAATGTGTACTTCAATATGTAAATGTTTTCACAAGACTACAATGGCAGACCTAACAGAAAAGAGATTGTAGCACCTACACATATATCTCCATAAATGCACCAGTTTCAAATGCCAGCTGATACAGGAGCAAATAGTGTGGCTACCAATGACATAATTTTCTGAAATTGTAAACAGCCCCTGGTAAAGTTCTGAATAAAAACCAAAGAACGATCTTCCCTTTGACATATAGTAGTTATACACCTGGAAAATTAATACCCTGCAAAAATACTTTAAGATTTTAAACTATGTGAAATTAGGTTTTAAGCTTAGATGATTATAAATAATTTTTATTTATAATAATATCCTGTAGGATATTTGAAAGTCATAAATGATATAGGACAATTCCTAGAAGGTTTGACCTGTCTCGGGCAGTGTAGTATGTCAGGCATTGCTGGCCAGTAATGCTCACCATACCAAAAGCACTAAGACAATTAAAAAAAAAAAATACACACACAGATTCCCAAAACACCTCCACTAAGAGTCAGTGTTTGAAGGGTACCAGGTCTATCTGTACTCCTATTCTTTATCTGAGCCATTTTTCAGGAGCAGCTATGTTATCATTTTGGTGACCTATCTGGCAAGTTGTAAATTTTGAACCAGTGCCACTTCTTTCAGGAATGTCCTTGATTTTACCCCTTAAAATCAGCTGTGTCTCTCATACTGAGGTAATTTACATTAAAACCAAATTCTGCATCTGCCATTTATTTTTGCTAAATTTCATTTTCTTTGTTTCACCTTATCTTTTCAGTCTATCATTTTGGATCTTGATTCTGACATACTATATTATCTCGCCCTGGTTTTCATCACCTGAAAATTAGATAAGTACTTTTCATCTGTCTTTATCCAAGTCGCTACTGAAAATGAGAAATATGACACAATGAATGACACAGTTTATGGAACTTGACTAGAAATTTCCCTCTGTGTTGACAGAGCTCATTAAACGTCACCCTTTTATTAATAAGTATATAGCTAAAAGGGATCCATGAGACATATTGTCAATAGGCTTGCTAAATCTAAGATAAATTATGTCTACAGTATTTCTCTTCCATGTGAAATTAGTAATATTACTAATATTACACTCCACTTCTAATTTTAGGGCAAAATGCATACTCAGTGAGCCTTAAGTGGTAATAATGCACCTTTCTAAGTCACTGCACATGCCTGAGTTTAATAGTAAGAATTCTGACATAAATATGCACAATTTTACAACATTACTGTATTAGTTTAGTTGCTATAACAGCTAGACTCAAATCCCAGCTGTGAGTTCTGCTTCACTTCTGATTCAGGCAGCCAAATTAACCTAGGTCATCTTCAATACATACGTCCCATGCTCACCCTGAATATCAACAAACAACCAATAAAGCAAGGGAAAAGAGAGCAGAAAGTCATGTAGAAAGTTTTCATGCATTAGGTCAGAAAGTGGCATATATCACTTCCGTCCACATTTTACTAGCTAGAACTCACCTGGTCACACCTAAGTTTAAGGAAGCCTAGAACATATAATCTTGCTGTCTGCCTAGAAGAAAAGGAAATGAATTTTGGTAAACTAGTAGCTGTCTCTGCCAATATCATTCTTAGAACTGTACTAGGTTTCCTGCTCTGAGCCCCCATGCCTCAGGTGTCCCCACATTTTGGAATGCCTTCCTGAAAATATTCTAAGTCACCCTCCTGTGCCTGGGACTAGCCAGGGGCAGCAGGGTTCTCTAGGCAGTGCATCTAGAGCCCAGACCCGGTGCCATGTGTGTCTCTTTCACTGGAAGCATCAATCTCAAAAATTTCTAAGTCCCATTCCAGCAGCTGGACCTACCAAGGCTAATAGTGCTTTCCAGGTGTGGTGTCCTGTGTACATACCAGAAGTTATGTGGGCTACAGTTTCTGCTTCTGTACTTCAGGGTATTCTTTGACTCTCTACCATGATTGTGGGGTTAACTGGATGTTCCAATGAGATAGTGCTGACACACTGGTTTAGGATAACTTTTATCCAAGTCAGAATGCAGGACAAGCTCAGAGCTCGGGGCTACTAATGGTCTGCTGTCAGCCCTTGAAAATGGGTCCCGTGTGTAGGCCCCTGCATGGATTCTCACCCCTCTGTGTTGGACCTCCTCTTTATATAGTACTGAGGGCAGCATGGATGCCAGCAGCCAATAACTACTCTTGGGAGACCCACCATCAGTACCCAACGAGGTCATCCACCTTCTCCACAGATTTTACACCATGTTCCAGGCAATCCATCAGGAGTGGCTGCAGCTAATTCCTCCAAAGGTGATGAGACCTTTACTCCACAATGCCATAGGGACCCTCTGATTAATGCCCTCTGGCCTCTAATCAATGTGGTGAGGCTGTGCCTTTCCGAGTCAGGCTTAAGCCGTGCTGGATGAGAGATGAATATTCCTGGCATGAATGGAATTATTCTTCTTGCTTTGAACAGTGAGTTCTTGCCTCTTTTCTCCACTGGTGGCAGTGTTTTAGAAGGCAGGGGTATGGGTGACACTGAATAAGATCACATTCTAGGAATGTAGTGATTATAGCCTAAAGTGTTCAAGAGAAGATATAGTTGGAGATGTGTTGTTTTATATTTCAAACAATAAATTTAACGTGACCAGAAAATGGATTATTGTTTTATATATTCCTTTATACTCTGGATAATATTTGCCTTTGTGTTCATCATCAGTGAAACGTAGTAATAGCTTTTGAGTCATTAGAAACCAATATTCATGGGCTGCACAGTGGAAGATGCAGCACCATGGGTAATGATGCAACCAGCATTAAATAAATGGCCTTAGGGAACTGCAGAAGCAACAAGATCCATATTGTTTCTATGCAAACAGAATTCTAAAAGCCATGGTATTGTGAGTATTAACAGCATTACTACCTTTTTCTCTCAGTGGGAGATATGAAATTAGCCAGGAACGATGCATTTGACAATGGATTGCATTGACCCATAGATCAATTTGGGGAGTATTTTCATCTGAACAATTTTAATTCTTCAGATCTGTGACTATGGGATGTTTTTCTACTTATGTAGATCTATAATTTCTTTCAATGATGTTTTTAGTTTGCACTGCATGATTTGTTTCTTAAGTATTTTGTTTTTTGATGCTCTTTAAATGGAACTGCTTTCTAATTTGATTGTTCATTGCTGGTGTACAGAAATACAACTGATATTTGTATATTGATTTTGTGCCCTGCACTCTTGCTGGACTTGCCTGTTATATGTTTAGTATGTGATAGTACTTGCTTCCAATGTTGAGCAGGCAGTTTGTAACTCTGCCTTATGAGACTTTTGGCCAGTGTTCTTGTTCTTACATAGAGGAGCAGGACTTTCAGAACACCTGACTCCACCAGTCTGGAAGTGAGATATCCACATGCACAGTGCCTAGAAAGAATCCAGACACACACAAAAATGCATACTATGTGAGCTCATTTATGTAATGTTCAAAGTCAGGCTTAAGTAATTATGGTATTAGAAGTCAGGATAATGATTTATCCTTTGGGGAAGCACCAGGAAGACTGCACAAAGGAGGGTCTCTGGTGCTTGTTATGTTCAGTAATCTGGATGCTGGTTACTCTGGTGTGCTCAATTACAATATTCATTATCTGTATACGTATGATTTGGGTATTTCTCTGTATGTATATTACACTTCAATATGCATGATCAAGAGATTAGGGGGCTTCCCTGGTGGCGTAGTGGTTGAGAGTCCGCCTACCGATGCAGGGGATGAAGGTTCGTGCCCCGGTCCGGTAGGATCCCACATGCCGCGGAGCGGCTGGGCCCGTGAGCCATGGCCGCTGAGCCTACGCGTCCGGAGCCTGTGCTCCGCAACGGGAGAGGCCACAGCAGTGAGAGACCCGCGTACCGCAAAAAAAAAAAAAAAAAAAAAAAAAGAGATTAGGGATATGTTTTTATGTGTTAGTGGGATAGGCAAGAGTCCTATAGATAGCTTCAGTGATATTTGAGAATGTTCTACTGCTGAAGTTGTTAGGTTGTTCATGCATGTTCTTTTAATAACGCATCAAATTATACATGCATGTAATAAAGATTCTTTAATGTGCATCCAATATTACACCATAAAATTTATTTAAAATACTATCAGCATTGTCCAATGGTCTTTAATAGACTTTGAGGTTTAAATACTGCGTAGTTTTCCACCCTTTGTTTGGATATTTAGAGAACTTCCAATATTTTATTTTATAATGTTGCAAGTAGCATGCATATAAATTCTGAGTATACATCTGATGTTTCCTTAGGATATACTCCAAAAGTGGACTTAAGGGGTCAAAGTATATAAACATTTTAAATACTCATAAAATCAGATTGTACATAAAAATACATAAAATCAGATTGCTAGGAACGTTTTACAGATTAACTCTCCACTCTCCTCAGAAACACATGAGTGATATCACTTTTCTGCCTCCTATCAAACACTGGGATGAATACATACATAAAAAATATTAATATACTTATATAATAATATTTATGTATTTATTAAATATAATTTAATTGCAAGTTTTCAGTATGTTAAAGGAAGCGTGGTATTTCATTTTATTGTGTATCTCTGAGTAGCAGCTGTGTTGAATATTTTTCCATTTGTTTTATTTTTTATTAACTTCTTTTCTGACCTTATTTATTTTTAGTTATATATCAGTGTTCCTATTATTCTTATTGATTTGTGAGCATTTCTGAACATTTCTAATTCTGTTTTCTAAAGTCTATGGTCCATATTTGAGTAAGCCTGATATTTAATTTTCTTTGATATTTTAACCTCAAATATTGTTTGAGCACATTTGCTAAGGTTTTGGCCACTTCCATCTCACCAAGCATCTTTTCACTGATGTTCAGAATGATGTACAGAAGTGTTTTTCTCGTGACTTCCTTTCCTTTCTTAAAATAAAAATTTCAGCCTCAATACCATGAAAGGTAATGGAGCTCTCACAGAGTTGTCTGTTGTGCCCCTTTTTGGGTTCTTTGCCTTTGAAGAAGATGCCAAGGGATGAAAGCAGAACTTTATGTGCTCCTGCAGCCCTCCTCCCTTCCTCAACAGTTATAGTATCAACATTCAAATCTGTATCAGAGATCATCAGAAGTAATCCCATCAAGACTTTTGTCCCTGTTTCTGTCAGTCACCATAGAAAATACAGGCTCCCCAGGTTCTCTCTCATCACATGATTATGTTGCCTATATGGTTTATTAAGTCCCTGAATTGACCCAATCTCATATTCCACCCCAAATCCCAAACTGAGTCACTGTGCCCTCTGGACCACATGGTCATTCAATTGAAAAATCTCATGTATCCTCAACCTCTTCTGTGAACATCCTCCAAATGCAGTTGCCGCTGGGAATATTTCTCCCCATGAAATTCTTTCAAGGGGTGCATACAGATCACTGCTCTTCATTTCTCCTTAAAACCCACTCCTTTTTATAGTTCTCTACAGAAATTCATCACCTCAATCTTTGAAGATATAGTACATGGATCACCGTATCTATCCCCACCCCTCTCTAAAAACTTCTTCATAAATATCGATGCTTTTAATATACAGATTGATGATCATTCCAATACCTCAGCCTCTTCAATCATTGAACTCCTCTCCTGCGATGACCTTTGCCTTCAACCAGCCCCCACCACCAATTCCCATGGTTGAATTGCCTTGAAGTTGGCATGACCACTTACAGCATACTCTCTATTACCCAAATATCAAGCATCACCTTCTCCACTCACCACCTCCCACCTTTGCAGCTTACTCTTCCTGGTTCTCTCCTTCACCCTGCTGGTATCATCCTTGCTTTCCCAGGTTAAATTTCAGTTCTGCCACCACAATCACACCCTGCATTCACTCTCAACTCTCATTTTCCTCTCTCCCCACTGAATGTGTATGGAAAATCCCCAATCTTGGTTCTAATGAACTCTTTATCTGTTTTTTTTTTTTTTTTCCGGCTCCTGAGTGGCTAAGTCAGGTGGAAGAGACACAATCAATCTCATTTTAAAATCGTGAGCACTAATACCAAGTGGGACCAAGAAGTCACCTGCAATTCTGCAATATTTCCTCAAGCCGTTCAGTTTTTTACTCCTCTGGATAACGGTTTTCTACTTTTACTTTTGTCCTCAAGCCTTTAACCCCTTATAGTGAACTTCCTCATAATTAATCAAGTTATTTTTATTTCACAAAGAATACAGAAGCAATCAGAAAGTAATATCTTCAACATCTTCCAACCTGTACCTAATCCCATTATAGTCTGTCTTCCACCCAACACAATAAATGAATTCTCCATAATCCTATCCAAGAAATTCCTCCTCTTCTACACTGGATACCATTATCTCTTCCTTACACAAGGGCATTCTCCTGAATTTGTGCCTTTCTCTCCTACATCATCTATTTTTACCTCTGAATCATTCCTAAAATATGTGAGTATGCTAAAATATGACCCATGTTAAAAAAGCAAACCAAAAAACTCTTGTCTCCACATTGCACTCCAGGTATCACCCCATTTCTTAGGGCTGGATGGGATGAAGAGATTGGGGAAGATGTGATAGCTAAAATAGTATGGAGCTTCTCTCTGAGGTGATGAAATATTTTAACATGTATCTGTGAATATAATAAAAGGTGAAGGTTGCATGTAACTGTGAATATAATAAAAACCATTAAATTGTTCACTTTAAATAGATGAATTGTATGGTATGTAAATTATATCTCAATACAGTTGTTAATAAAAGGCAAATAAAACAACTCCAATGAGATACCACTCCACACCCACTAGGATGGCTATAATCAAAAAGATATACAAAAACAAGTGTTGAGACTACATGGAGAAGATGAAACCCTCTTAACATTGCTTGTAGGAGTCTAAAATGGTGTAGCTTTGCAAAACATTTTAGCAGTTCCTCAATAAATTAAACACTGACTTACTACATAATCCAGCAATTCAACTCCCAGGTGCGTCCAAGAGAATCAAAACATACTTCCATACAAAAATGTGTTCACAAATGTTCATACCAGCATTATTCAGGGTAACCAAAAAGTGGAGTCAACCCAATGTCCATCTTCTAATCAATGAATAAACAAAATGTGGTATACACATGCAGTTAAAAATTATCGAGTACTAAAAAGGAATGGAACACTGATAAATGCCAGAACATGGATGAAACCAGGAAACATTATGCTTCGTGAAAAAAATTACAGTCACAAAGACCACAAATTATATAATTACTTTTGTATAAAATGTCCAGAATATGCAACTCTGTAGAAAGTAAATTAGTGTTTGCTTTGAGTGGGATTAGAATGGAGAACACAGAGTGAATGAAAATGTGTACAGGGTTTCTTTTGAGAGATAAAAATGTAAAATTAGATTGTAGTGATGACTGCACAACTGTGAATATATTCAAAACCATTGACTTGTATACTTTCAATGGGTGAATTATTTAGTATATGAAATACATGAGCAGTTTTAAAAAAACAGAATCAGAGAATATGTATTTTTTTAAAGTGCACACTTCCCATGCTTAGTTCATCTTGAAGACTCTATTCCTTCAAATCATATCTTAGGTGTTGGGCTTGAAAATTAAAAATGGGGCAGAAATGATTAAAAGTACATTCACAAAGAGAGAGAGAGAGAATGGGAGAACATAGAGAGGAGATAGTAAATCATTAGACAATTATTTTGAAGGGTTCTCATTTGGACTGTGTTGACTCTGCAGCTCAGCAAGGGGAGTAGTTCCATGTTAACAATATTAAGTCTTTAAATTCATCAACATGAGAATTTTCCCCTTTATTTTTAGATCATCTTTAATTTCTCTCAACAATGTTATCTAGTTTTCATAATACAAGTTTTGTACTTTTTTGTTAAATTTATTCTTAAGTATTTTATTCTTTTTCCTGCTACTGTAAATGGAATAGTTTTATTAATTTCATTTTCAGATTGTTCATTAAAGTGTATAGAATACAATTGATTTTGTATATTGATTTTGAATCCTATAACCTTGCTCAGTTAGCTTACTAGGCCTCATAGATTTTCTACATTAAAGATCATACATTCTTCAAATAAATAGCTTTACTTCTTCCTTTCCATTTTGGATACGTTTAATTTCATTTTCTTTCCTAATTACTCTGTACAGAACTCTCAGTACAATGAAGTAGAGAGAGCAGGAATTCTTGTCTTGTTTACAGTCTTTGGAGAAAAGCATCCAATCAACAATAAGTATAATGTTAGTTATGGGTTTTTAATAACATTTATCAAGTTAAACAAGTTCCCTTCTATTTCTAGTTTTTCTAGTGTTTTTATCTTGAAATGTGTTGGATTTTTTCAAATGCATTTCTCTTTCAGTTGAAATGATCATGTGCTTTTTGTTCTTTTCTCTTAATATAATGAATCACATTGACTTGCTTTTACACTATAAGCCAACCTTGGAACAACAGAAGATTATATATGAAACAGGTATTAGTCTGTAAAATATGCCGCAATGAATTTAAAAGGCCAGATAAAATCATAATTCAAAAAGTCATGTACCACAATGTTCATTGCAGCTCTATTCACAATAGCCAGGACGGGGAAGCAACCTAAGTGTACATCGACAGATGAACGGATAAAGAAGATGTGGCACATATATACAATGGACTATTGCTCAGCCATAAAAAGAAACGAAACTGAGTTATTTGTAGTGAGGTGGATGGACCTAGAGTCTATCATACGGAGTGAAGTAAGTCAGAAAGAGAAATACAGTATGCTAACACATATATATGGAAACAAAACAAAACAAAAAAGGTTTTGAAGAACCAAGGAGCAGGAAAGGAATAAAGACGCAGATGTAGAGAATGGACTTGAGGACATGGGGAGGGGGAAGGGTAAGTTGGGACGAAGTGAGAGAGTGGCATGGATATATATACACTACCAAATGTAAAATAGAAAGCTAGTGGGAAGCAGCCACATAGCATAGGGAGATCAGCTCCGTGCTTTGTGACCACCTAGAGGGGTGGGATAGGGAGGGTGAGAGGGAGACACAAGAGGGAGGAGCTATGGAGATATCTGTATATGTATAGCTGATTCACTTTGTTATAAAGCAGAAACTAACACACCATTGTAAAGCAATTATACTCCAATAAAGATGTTTAAAAAAATACCAAGTATCTTCTCTGACCACATGGAATGAAATTAAAAATAAATTACAAATTCACAAATACATTGAAATTAAACAACACATTCCTAAATGTTCAATGGACCAGAGAAGAAATCACATGGGAAATTAGAAAATACTTTGAGATTAACACAAATATAAAAACTTTGGGAATGTAATGCTTAGAGGCAAATTTGTATCTGTAAATGCCTATACTAAAAATTTATTTAAAATCTCAAATCAATAACTTCAACTTCCACCTAAAAGGACTAGAAAAGGAAGAGCAAACCAACTCAAGCAAGCAGAAGGAAATAATAAAGATTAGAGAAGAGATAAATGAACTGGAGAATAGAAAACTAACAAAAACAACAAAAAAAGACGCTTTGCAGAAATCGACAGAAGGATCCTAAAATTCATATAGAAATGCAAAAGACCCGAAAATAGTCCAAACAACCTTGAAAAGAAAATAACAATGTTGATGGATTCACATTTCCTAATTTCTTTTTTTCATGAATAACAATCTATTTTATTTTTTTATTGGAGTGTAATTGTTTTATAATGTTGTGTTAGTTTCTGCTGTACAAAAAGTGAATCAGCTATATGTATACATATATTCCCTCCCTCTTGGACCTCCTTCCCAGCCCCCACCATTCCCACCTATCTAGGTCATCACAGAACAACAAGCTGAGCTCCCTGTGCTATGCAGCATGTTCCAACTAGCTATCTATTTTACAAATGGTAGTGTATTTATGTCAATCCTAATCTCCTAATTCATCCCACCCTCTCCTTCCTCTCCATGTCCACACGTCCATTCCCTATGTCTCCATCTCTATTCCTGCCCTGCAAAAGGGTTCATCTGTACCATTTTTCTAGATTTCACATATATACGTTAATATACGATGTTTATTTTTCTCTTTCTGACTTACTTCACTCTGTATGACAGACTCTAGGTCTGTCCACATCTCTACAAATGACCCAATTCATTCCTTTTTTATGGCTGAGTAATATTCCATTGTATATATGTACCACATCTTCTTTATCCATTCATATGTCAATGAATGGATAAAAGCTTCAATGTCCTGGCTATTGTATATAGTGCTACAATGAATATTGGGGTACATGTGTCTCTTTGAATTATGGTTTTTTCAGGATACATGCCTGGTAGTGGGATTGCTGGGTCATACAGTAGTTCTATTTTTAGTGTTTTGTACTGTTCTCCATAGTGGCTGTATCAATTTACATTCCCACCAACAGTGCAAGAGGGTTCCCTTTTCTCCACACCCTCTTCAGCATTTATTGTTTGTAGATTTTAAATTATTTATTTATTTATTTATTTTTGGCTGTGTTGGGTCTTCACTGCTGCATGCAGGCTTTCTCTAGTTGCAGCGAGTGGGGGCTACACTTTATTATGGTGCGCGGGCTTCTCACTGTGGTGACTTCTCTTGTTGCGGAGCATGGGATCTAGGCATGTGGGCTTCAGGAGTTGTGGCACACGGGCTCAGTAGTTGTGGCTCACGGGTTCTAGAGCATAAGCTCAGCCATTGTAGCACACGGGCTTAGTTGCTACATGGCATGTGGGATCTTCCCAGACCAGGGATTGAACCAGTGTCCCCTATACTGGCAGGCAGATTCTTAACCACTGTGCCACCAGGGAAGTCCCTATTGTTTGTAGATTTTTTGATGATGGCCATTCTGACTGGTGTGATGCGATACCTCATTGTAGTTTTGATTTGCATTTCTCCAATAATTAGTGATATTGACCATCTTTTCATGTGTTTGTTGGCTATCTGTATGTCTTCTTTGGAGAAATGTCTATTTAGGTCTTCTGCCCATTTTTTGACTGCGTTGTTTGTTTTTTTGATATGGAGCTGCATGAGTTGCTTGTATATTTTGGAGATTAATCTTCTGTCAGTTTCTTCATTTGCAAATATTTTCTCCCATTCTGAGGGTTGTCTTTTCATCTTGCTTATGATTTCCTTTGCTGTGCAAAAGCTTTTAAGTTTAATTATGAGCCATTTGTTTATTTTTGTTTTTACTTCCATTACTCTAGGAGGTGGGTCAAAAAAGATCTTCTTGTGATTTATGTCAAAGAGTGCTCTTCCTATGTTTTCCTCTACTCAGTAGTGAAAAGCTGAAACTATTTCACCTAAGATCAGGAACAAGACAAGGATGTCCACTCTTGCCACTATTATTCAACATAATTTTGGAAGTTATAGCCACAGCAGTCAGAGGAGAAAAAGAAATAAAAGGAATACAAATTGGAAAAGAAGAAGTAAACTGTCACTGCAGATGACATGATACTATACATTGAAAATCCTAAAGATGCCACCAGAAAACTACTAGAGCTAATCAATTGAATTTGGTAAAGTTTCAGGATACAAAATTAATGCACAGAAATCTCTTGCATTCCTATATACTAACAACAAAAGATCAGAAAGAGAAATTAAGGAAACAATACCATTTACCATTGCAACAAAAAGAATAAAATACCTAGGAATAAACCTACCTAAGGAGGCAAAAGACCTGTACACAGAAAACTATAAAACACTGATGAAAGAAATCAGAGATGACACAAACAGATGTGGAGAGATATACCATGTTCTTGGATTGGAAGAATCAACATTGGGAAAATGACTATATTACCCAAAGCAATCTACAGATTCAATGCAATCCCTATCAAATTACCAATGGCATTTTTCACATAATTAGAACAAAAAATTTTACCATTTGTATGGAAACACAAAAGGCCCTGAATATCCAAGGCAATCTTGAGAGAGAAAAATGGACCTGGAGGAATCAGGCTCTCTGACTTCAGACCATATTACAAAGCTACAGTAATCAAGACAGTGTGATACTGGCACCGAAACAGAAATATAGATCAATGGTACAGGATAGAAAGCCCAGAGATAAACCCATGCAGCTATGTTCACCTAATTTATGACAAAGGAGTCAAGAATATACAATGGAGAAAAGACAGTCTCTTTGATAAATGGTGCTGGGAAAACTGTACAGCTATATGTAAAAGAATGAAATTAGAACACTACCTAACACCATACACAAAAATAAACTCAAAATGGATTAAAGACCTAAATGTAACACATTTCCTAATTTTAAAACTAACGAGAAAGCTAGAGTAATCAAGACAGTGTGGTACTGGCATAAGGATATACATATACATCAATGAATTTGCATTAAGAATTCAGATATAAATTACATTTATGCCCAGTTGAATTTGACAAGCATGTCTAGAAAACTATGTTGGGAAAAGAACTGACATTTCAACAAATTGTGCTGGGACAACTGTACGTCTATATATAAAAGAATGAACTTGGACCCCTACCTCACACCAAACTCAAAAGTTAACTAAAAATGGATAATCGACTTAAATATAAGAGCTAAATCCATAAAATTCATAGAATAAAATATAAAATTAAATCTTTGTGTCCTTGAATTTGACAATTCCATAAATTAAAACAAACAAACCTTCCTCCTTGTCCTTCCTATACCCTTTTCTTCATGAAAAAATACACATACATTATCATTATCATCACCAGTTTGTCTCTCAGCTCAGAATGCTTCTCTCCCTAAATCTCAAGTGCTGAGAATTCTCTCTCTGAATGAACTATGCTTCTACCTCCATCACTCCACATATTGTTTTAAATTTTCAATTTAGCCTCATAATGATTCCTAGTCCTTAATGCTTTCCAATTCTTAAAATTTTCTGTTCATATCTATATCAAGACTGTGTTTCAGGTTGGCTGTATCAAACCTTCTCCCTAGAGATCAGGGACTTCTCTCTTTCTTGGTACCCTATATGTTTAATTTTCAATTACCATTTTCAGCCAAAATAAACATTTTATATTATCCAGCTTTTAATCCAAGTCTCCAAAGCAAGGACAATATATATATATAAAACAACTCATTGGCTGCATTACAAATTCATGCTATCTGCTATCTCAAATGTAACTGTAAATAACTCACCTAGTTTTTCTTAGTTGAATCTGTGTTTTCTTACATAGAGTTGCTCTCTTAAGACTGGAACATATGCCTCTTCACACCACTGCTTGATCTCACCTCCTCCTTTGATGAAAGATGAACCCATCCCATAAGAACTCCATCAGCTTCCCTGCCATCAAGTTCAATGTGTTTCTATATCTGCCCAATATATGACCATTTTCTCTTATCTCAGAAGACCCAAGTATTCTTATAACTTTTCAAAGTAAATCCTTCAAACTTTGTACTTGATAGTACTCTATGTCACGTTCTATAGGAACTTTACATACCTACCTTCAATTTGTCTCACCAGTTGTTCTTCTTTGTAAAAGTTCAGACATTCCCTATAAAAATAAAATTGTCCCTATAAAAATTAAATTCTACTTGCCCTCATTCCACTTTCTTTTCTACCAATCTAAAATAATTAAAATATTGATTACAGGGGCTTCCCTGGTGGCACAGTGGTTGAGAGTCTGCCTGCCGATGCAGGGAACACGGGTTCGTGCCCTGGTCCAGGAAGATCCCGCATGCCGCGGAGCGGCTGGGCCCATGAGCCATGGCCGCTGAGCCTGCGTGTCCAGAGCCTGTGCTCCACAGCGGGAGAGGCCACAGCAGTGAGAGGCCCGAGTACCGCAAAAAGAAAAAAAAAAAAAAATATATATATATAGATAGATAGATAGATTACACTCTGTTTCCAATTCTCCTTCTAGTCATTCCTCAACTTATGATAAATTGTCTTCAATCACAGTATTAAAGAAAACTTCCCTCCTAATTGTCAGTGACAACAATCCAGTGGCCACTTGATAGTGCATTTTCTTTTCTGCAGCAGCACCCCATTGAACAGTTACTGTTTGTGGAAATAATGACATCACTCCCTTGCCATAAACTCAATTGATGGATTTTCCACTTTTTTGACAATTCCTCACTTTTATTTGCTCACTCTCCCCTAAATTTTTCCATATTTCAGTCCTTAATACAGTTTCCTTCTACAGCTTCAATTTTTAATTCCATGGATGACTCCTGAGTCTCTGTTTCTTACCTTCCTGATCTTTACATCTTTCCAGCTACATTCAGAAGACCTCCCCAAAACTGTACCTCAACACCAAACTTATCATGCACATTCGCAAACTTTATCTTGATCCTTGCTCTCTACATGAATCGATGTCATCACCATTCTCTTACTCATTCAGGTTTTGAATATCAGGGTTATCATCTATACTTTCTCTCTAGACTCTCTCATATCTAATCAGTGACCAAATACTACAAACTCTGCCTCTATAAGACTTTGACTTTTCTTAATTATCCAGTTCAATAACTTTTCACTTCTTTCCTGGGATATTATAATGTCTATCAACCTGCTTCAAATTTTTCCACTCTTGAAAATTATGATCTACATTGTCATTGGTTATTGTTCTAAAACACAGATTTTATCAAGCCATTGACATAAAAATCAAATGTGACCATTAGGTACTTATATACTTAATATATACTCTATGCTATATACTCATATATACTCCCTGCCAGTACTAGTTAAACATGCAATATTTAAGCTACCCTTGAGTAAATCTCTGAGGGAAATAACAGTATCATCAATAGAGAGAGATTAATGAATTTGCCACAAATCACAGGGTTAGTGAGTGACAGAGGTGAGAGGTACAGTTTAAATTCTGGTCTGTATCCAGAGACCAATACAGACTGCCAAGCAAACTAAAAAAAAAAAAAGAAAGAAACTTCATTCACTCTCCACTAAAATCTAAATTCCTAATTGGACATTCAGTTTCATCCATAAGATGAATACCACTTATCCTTTTCAATTTAATATTTCTCTTTGCAACTTTCATTCTTTCTTCAGTAAGAGCTCATATACATAAAATAGTACATAATATTTTTTCGAGCTTCAGTGAAAATTACATATAGTATATCATCTCTGTGGACCCATCCAAATCTAACACTGTATGATTCCATGCTACTTTTCACACTATAAACATCTCAAACTAATGCCCCACCTTTAGTAAAATAAGAAACAATAAACAGCCAAGACTTTCTTTTCTTTGGCTTACACTTTACCCTCTATGCAGAAGCTGCAATTCCATGACTCTATTTGTCCAAATCTTTCACAAATCTTTAAGGGCATGCTCAAATGCCACCTTCTTCATAAAGATTCGTTTGACACCATAATTATGATAAACTTATCCCTCTGAAACTGCTATTGAATTTGTACTTATATTGTAGTACAATACATACCACCTTACGTTTTATTCAGCTTTGTACTTTTCTATCTCACTCACTAGATGAAAAATTCACTTAGTTAAACAACTATATTTTACCCAGCTTACTATACAGTGTACTTTGCTATGATGACTATGTTGCAAACAATGGCCACTCAATACATTTTTAATAATGAGTTGATTACCAACTCACTAGCTTAATTCACTTTCATATGTTTTCGCTAAATGGCAAAATACTTCAGCATAGTGGTTAAGAGCTCAGATGGTGACTATTTCAATCCTTGCACTACTATCGGCTTAAACTCTCTGAGCCTTATTTTCTCCATCCATAAAATGGTGGAAATAACAGCACGTATCGCTTAGGGTTTTGATGAGAATTACTTGAATCAATTCATGTAAAGAACTGGAAGAGTATCTTCATGTTTTAAGCCCTCAGTAAATGTTGGCTATCATTATTGTATATTGTAAAACAAAAATAAGGGCTTTAAAAAGAGAGATCTAAAATAGTTTCCAACAAATTTGCTTTTATGTGCTTTGTATGGGACTTCCTGGCGGGTGAAAAATAACAATAAATTTAATTAAGAGGTGACTTTTCTGGTCAGTATAAAGGACAGAGCAGTTTTAATCCTGGCAAGAAGCAGTGTCTGGAAGCTTTTCATATTCAATCATTTTCTTTAACATGAACAAGTCGAGTGCTCCATTAGTTCTGGAGAGAAGAGTATAATAGAATCAGTTCTATAAGAGGGGCACTAAGCCCTCCTCCATTATAGGAAATTATTGAAAAAGGCTGCCAGGCTCTGATTTCCTTGCCAGAATATGGCTATGGATATTCAACAGTAACGTCAAGCTCGATAAAAATTTTTACTTTAAATAGCAAGAAATTCAATTGGCAGCATAGAATGTGAATGTCGGTTTTGAGCAAGAGTAGGAATCAAAAGATATAGACACAATTCTGTCTTAAAGCAGATGCTTATTAGCGCTATCACTTTATTCAGATGGTTTAATTAAGATGAGATGGTATTTCCATTGCTTGTTTTTAATTTACATTGCATCTGTACGGTAGAATTGAAATTTAAGCCAATATCAGCAGTCTATGTAAAATAGAGACTTTTTTGATCTTTTGAATGTTGACATCAAAGAAGGTCAACTCTATCTTAGCAAACTGAGGAAAATTTAGCCACATTGTTGTTGTTTTTTTTTTAATTACCTTCCTTCAGAATTACTCTATTTCCCTTCAATGACACTCTAATACTACTACATTTCTTAAAGACACTAATTTGTCTATCCATTATACACTGCTTTACAATTTGAGAGGGAAATTTTTGAGTTCATCTAACACCCGCTAGGAAAATTCTGATGCCGGCATTTACCAGCCTGGCCCCAATCCCTTGTTATTAGTGAAACTCTGGCAGGACTTATGCTATAGAATGAAGAATAAGGCAAGTAACTGTCCAGAAGCAGGAAAGCCTCTCTACAATAGTGTCAGCAACCTCCCTAGAAGCAACATGAGACAGGGAGTGTGCATTAGGCTGACCTTTCTATGCTTCAAACTGAGAGTAAACATAACCCATTGATAGGGCACATAGACATCCCTTTAATAAAATATAAATTTGAGAAGCTGACTCCACAAGGATCCTTTCCTTATCAAATCTGTTCCGATTACTCGATAGTCACACTTCTCACACACACACTGCTCGTATTCTCATCCACTGAAATGAAACAGACAAACGGAGCAGCCCCAGAGAGAATAATTCCGCAGCTGGTATTCACTCCTGCTTCTCAGGCAAAACTCCATGGATCCATACGGATTCATATCATCAATAGATCCAGATAACTAACATCAGCTCTCTCTTCCACATCACATAAAAAGAGTTAGCTTTTCTTCCTTTGGCCTCAGTGTACTTTTATCAGCCCAAACATCTCATTATGCACAAAGACATTTTTAAATATAAAATTCAAAAGTGAAAGTAAAATTATTCACTGCCACTACAAATACGTATTTTCCAAGACCTTATATCTAACAGATTTCTTATTTAACCTTCATTTTCATTTAAAAATCTAATAATGCTTTTGATAAGTGTTCCATGTTCCTTTTTTATATCTTTTATTTAAAAAAAAATTTTTAACATCTTTATTGGAGTATAATTGCTTTACAAAGTTGTGTTAGTTTCTGCTGTATAACAAAGTGAATCAGCTATACGTATACATATATCCCCATATCCCCTCCCTCTTGCGTCTCCCTCCTACCCTCCCAATCCCACCCCTCTAGGTGGTCACAAACCACCGAGCCGATCTCCCTGTGCTATGTGGCTGCTTCCCACTAGCTATCTATTTCACATTTGGTAGTGTATATATGTCCACGCCACTCTCTCACTTCAGCTTACCCTTCCCAATCCCCCTGTCCTCATGTCCATTCTTTACGTCTGCATCTTTATTCCTGTCCTGCCCCTAGGTTCCTCAGAACCTTTTTTTTTTTTTTTAGATTCCATATGTATGTGTTATCGTATGGTATTTGTTTTTCTCTTTCTGACTTACTTCACTCTGTATGACAGCCTCTAGGTCCATCAGATTGGTTCTTCACTAGATATTATCAGATCTTAATAATTCAAAAAGAGAGAACAGTAAAAAAAAAATCACAAAAAAGAGATAGTGCTTAGAGATATTATTAAAGTAAGATAAGAGTGGAGGAGTTTTATCCCCACATTTTTATGAGACATATCTTTCCAGGAAGGCACCTAAGAGATAATCCTTAATAGTATCAATTCATGCTAAAAGAACTGATTTCTCTATTTTACTGCTTCCTACCACCCACCTGCCCACCACAAATTCTTGGCTTAAAAAAGGCCTTATTGGTCACCTTATCTTTGATAAAGGAGGCAAGAATATACACTGAAGAAAAACAGCCTGTTCAATAAGTGGTGCTGGGAAAACTGGACAGTTACATGTAAAAGAATGAAATTAGAACACTCCCTAATGCCATACACAAAAATAAACTCAAAATGGATTAAAGACCTAAATGTAAGGCCAGACACCATCAAACTCTTAGAGGAAAACATAGGCAGAACAATCTATGACATAAATCACAGCAAGATCTTTTTTGACCCACCTCCTAGAGAAATGGAAATAAAAACAAAAATTAAAAAATGGGACCTAATGAAACTTAAAAGCTTTTGCACAGCAAAGGAAACCGTAAACAAGATGAAAAGACAACCCTCAGAATGGGAGAAAATATTTGCAAATGAAGCAACTGACAAAGGATTAATCTCCAGAATTTACAAGCAGCTCATGCAGTTCAATATCAAAAAAACAAACAACCCAATCCAAAAATGGGCAGAAGACCTAAATAGACATTTCTCCAAAGAAGATATACAGATGGGCAACAAACACATGAAAGAATGCTCAACATCATTAATCATTAGAGAAATGCAAATCAAAACTACAATGAGATATCATCTCACACCAGTCAGAATGGCCATCATCAAAAAAACCTACAAACAATAAATGCTGGAGAGGGTGTGGAGAAAAACACACTCTTGCACTGTTGGTGGGAATGTAAACTGATAACAGCCACTATGGAGAACAGTATGGATGTTCCTTAAAAAACTACAAATAGAACTACCATATGACCCAGCAATCCCACTACTGGGCATATACCCTGAGAAAACCATAACTCAAAAAGAGTCATGTACCACAATGTTCATTGCAGCTCTATTTACAATAGCCAGGACATGGAAGCAACCTAAGTGTCCATCAACAGATGAATGGATAAAGAAGATGTGGCACATATATACAATGAAATATTACTCAGGCATAAAAAGGAACGAAACTGAGTTATTTGTAGTGAGGTGGATGGACCTAGAGACTGTCATACAGAGTGAAGTAAATCAGAAAGAGAAAAACAAATAACGTATACTAACACATATATATGGAATCTAAAAAAAAAAATAGAAAAGAAAATGGTCAGAAGAACCTAGGGGCAAGACAGGAATAAAGATGCAGACCTACTAGAGAATGGACTTGAGGATACGGGGAGGGGGGAGGGTAAGCTGGGACAAAGTGAGAGAGTGGCATGGACATATATACACTACCAAACGTAAAATAGCTAGCTAGTGGGAAGCAGCCGCATAGCACAGGGAGAGCAGCTCGGTGGTTTGTGACCACATAGAGGGGTGGGATATGGAGAGTGGGAGGGAGGGAGTTGCAAGAGGGAAGAGATATGGGGACATATGTATATGTATAACTGATTCACTTTGTTATAAAGCAGAAACTGACACACCATTGTAAAGCAACTGTACTCTAATAAAGATGTTAAAAAAGTCTTACTTATAAATAAAGGAAATCTAATTTAAGATGCTGACTTGGGAAGTTAGAGAAAAGTAAGAAGTAACAGTTCGAAGATTACTTGAGCTCTTCCCCCTGAAGCTCAAATTATTTGTTTTATAATATATAAGGATATGTTAATATTAAGTGGTGAAATATACAAAAATGGAATATAGACAGAAAGCAGTTTAAATTCACTCTGTGATTTTTTTTTCATGCTTTTCTTTCAGGAGGAAGAGACCAAGGATGACTCTAGAGAAAATAAAGCAGAGCAGGGTGCAGCAACAAATACCCAAAACCTATAGAATTACAATTACGAGAAAGTGACACCTTATATAAAAGAAATCACTACCTTGTTGATTAAAAGCCAGATTCAACAAACTTAGGAAAAGTGACCTAAACCAGGATCATCATACTTTCCCCACAGATCGCTCTCTCCTGAATATCTCTTTCTACTACTGCCCTGGGGAGAAGAACTTAGAACACTCTGGTTCGAGCTGGTCCCCAAGACCCTCCCCATTATGGGCTCCAGCTTCAGGGAGATCGGGCTGAAACATTAGAGCAAATACAGCAAGAAGGAATCTCAGGCCACAAACTATATTCCTTCCTTCCCTGCTCCCTCCCTTCATTTTTTCCTGCCTCCCTCCCTGGCTTCCTTCCTTTTGTTTAAGGATCTTTATCCATCTAGAGTTGTGTCTCTGCCACAGGGAGCATGTAGATATCAGATATACCAGCATACATGTGTGTATCAGGGAGTTGGGGGAGCAGCACCTGATAGAACAATTTGACCAATCATGAATCCACTAGGGCACTTGTCATCGCTCCTGGTCCTTGGAGAGCTGACCACACAGGCTGCTACAGAGATGACACTTGATTCTATGCACATGACGCCTTCAGATCTGGCAGCTCTTTCTGCTATGCCTCCACCATCTTAAGGGTAAAGCACCCATTCTATTCTGCTGCTTTGACAACATGCTAGGGTTTAGGAAACTGTGAGATTATCTAAGACTACCTCTGCTCAGATGCATTTCTTCTCTAGGGTCTTGACATCTCAAGGAGTTCTACACTCCAGCAAATTGGCTCAAGTCTCATTCTCAGATCCCACAGACCCATCAGGGAGTTCTTTCCTCATCCCAGGGTTTATCCAGCAGAACTACCAGTCTGGAGAAATTGATGATTCGGCTCCAATTGCTTCCATTCCACTCTCCCAATTCTCTTACCTTTGTTGTTGTGATTTTATTTTTCCTCAGGACCTAAGCTTTTGAAATACAGCTTAGAGAGAAAATCCTTCTTTATTTTGAGTTGTTTTATCTATCCCTAGAGACAAGGAATGGAGAACAACTGAGCTACTTAATGATGGAAGGTCAACGAGTTAATAAAAACTCTAGAAGAAAATAAATAGTTTAAAATGGGACTTCAAAAAAAAAAGCTAAAGAACAACAAAATTAAGAAAAGGCATAAATGTAAAGTAAACTGAAGTTAGATTAGCTTTCCTGCAAGGAATAGCTTTACTCTTTAGTTATGTCTCCTTGTCAAGTTCCTTTCATGGCTTCTAAGAACAGACATTTTCTTCAGCTCTTGCCACCTAAATGCAACTGTTCTAATCTCTGCATGATCTGAACACTAAATATAAAACAGCAAGGAATCCAAGGATATAAAGGAGCCTCACCTTGACAAGATCCCTCTTCTTGATCCTGTGACCTATATAGATTGTGATGAAATGCTAGGATATAAGTTCCATGAAGGTAGGAATCTTGTGTTTCTTGTTCATTACCAATTGCCTGCACTGAAAACAAAGCCTACTCCACAGGAGATGCTCAACAAATATTTATTGGATAAATGAATCCTATAAGATCATGTATTTATATCCATGAAGATATATTTTAGTAATCCCTGATGCTAATCACTATTCATTATTCTGAGGCTCTCTGAGGCACACAGTAAAAAAAAACAAATAGACCACCACCAACAGCAACAAAAAATGGTAGAAAACTATTTGAGGAGTATAAGTTGACAGCTAGAATAAGAGCAGAGATAAAGTTTCCCCTAGTGGCCTGGAGGACTACTCCCTCCATTACAGCCAGAGATCTATGTATTTCATCAAAATTTCAGGTGAACTATGAGGATGTCCTAATCATACAGCAGGTATGTTGGAGGGAAAAGCTTTTTTCAGAGATCTTAACTCACCCAAATAAGCAGTAGCAGCTATAGCTCCCCATCTCCTGCCAACATACTGTGAACCATAAAGGCAAAAACAGGTTTTCCATGAGGAAGATTCACCCTACTGACCATCCATAGTTGTCTTCCAAACCTGCTCCATTAGTCCCTCTCCATATTATACTCTAGAAATAGAGCACAGAAGTAGAGTTAGGATCCAAGCGCAAACTAGAGAAACTCCTGATATGAATCTGAGATTCATGAGTTTTCTTATTCAGTTAATGTGTTAGATCCTTTTTGTGATACTAACAGTGATTGGAAGCTGAGTTTTTCATCAATACTTCCTGGTCCCAACCTTGAGTTCCCTTCTTCTCTAACCTTTTCTTCAAAGATCTAGCTGGCATGACTCAATGAAATATCCCTTTAAGTCACCAAGTTAAATTCACTTTAGTAAACTTAAATTTTTATGCCAGAGGATTGAATGTTTTATTTTTCCACTAGTGACTATAAATGGGATATTTTATTGGAAGTATCTCTTGAGCTATTGCTTGAGTATTATAACTAGAATGCTCTGCTAATGGAAAATGAAACATGCATCCATTATTAGTTCCATAATAATGTTAATAATATGAGCCAAACTCAATAAGCCTAACTAAATATGGATTTACAGAGTAATCTCCCGGATATGGACTAAGTGCTACACACGATGCTTCATTTTAACACACAACAGTGCAGAACAATCTCATGTGATGAGGTAGTTACATTCTTAGAATACTGTGCTTTTCATTAAAATGCTTTGTCTTTAAAAGGACCACACGCAGACCATGGAGCTACACTCTCATGACTGGAGACAATCCAAAGCTATATGGTGTTAGAAAACAGGTAAAAGATTAGAGCCCATTAGAGATTCCTGAATTAATCAGGACACTTTCACAAAGCTCTGTTATAGAATGCACTTCCTGAAAGCAGCCTGCTCTCTTGTCATCTCAAGCCTCTGCCGATTTTGCTATTTTTGCTTGAAACAGCCTTCTGGTCATTCTTCAGGTGGATGGGTCCTTTTCTTTGTTAGAACTCAGCTGACACATCAACTTTCACAGGAAGATTTATTTAAGCCTCAGTCCCCTGACCATGCCAGATGCCTCTCCCCTAAGTTCCTAATTGTCAGTGAGTTAACCACTCTTACAGGATTTATCACTATATTGGCATTGTGTATCTATCTATTGTGATGCCTCACTGTGTCATAAGCTGCTTCAAGACAATAACCATGTCTTTATCTCTCTGGTTCCTGACCTTTTATTTAGCCTGGTATATAGCAGGAGTTCAATAATCACATGTTGATGCCTCTTTCTTTGGCCAATTCTTCCTCATAGCTGAGTCCTCAATTTAAATATGACTTTCACCAAAACTCCTTTCTTGACATTTCAGGTTACTTTGACATCCTTGTGATATCCCTACTAGCTTTATCACAATTTTAATTATATAGCTATTTCTGTAATGATTTTTTCAAGCCTTCACCCATTAAGCTAAAAGCTCTAGAAGGACAGGCACCATGTCTCCCCTGCTCTAGTTATATCCCTCATGTCTTACTGAACCCGTTATACAATTCACACTCAAAAATAGTTATTGATTCAATTACTGATACTTGCTACAATAGAGATGAAATCATTATGTTTTAAATGAAAGAATCCAGTCACGACCACATTTCACATAATTTCATTTTTATCAAATATCTATAATAGACAAATCTATAGAGACACAAAGATTAGTGGCTGCCTGTGATTGTAGCAGGGGAGAAAGAAGAAAGAGGAGAAATGGGAGTGACTATTAATGGGAACAGGGTTTCTTTTTATATTAATGGGAATATTAAAAAATTAGATTGTGGTGATAATGTCATAACTCTGTAAATATACTGAAACCCACTGACTTCTACACTTTATATAGATGAATATCATGGTAGGTGAATTATATTTCAGTAAAGCTATCGAAATAGTTGTTGAATTAATAAATAAATTAAAAGATGAACATGGGGCTTCCCTGGTGGCGCAGTGGTTGAGAGTCCGCCTGCCGATGCAGGGGACACGGGTTCGTGCCCCAGTCTGGGAAGATCCCACATGCCGCGGAGCGGCTGGGCCCATGAGCCATGGCCGCTGAGCCTGCGCATCCGGAGCCTGTGCTCCGCAACGGGAGAGGTCACAACAGTGAGAGGTCTGCGTACCGCAAAAAAAAAAAAAAAAAAAAAAAAGATGAACATGAAGTTCAGGTGTCCCTCATTTCGTAAAGGGAATGTATTTCTGGAAAGGGAAACCCTGTTACCCAAGGTCCTTGGATCATAATCTCTTCAAAGATGCATTTCTGGCATAAAACACTGTCAATCATTTTTCCTTTCTTTTCATGTCCTCTGAATCCATGGGATGGTGCTTGCTATAGTTCATTTTAGCTTCTGGTCATGTAATTCATCTCCAGTCCTCCGAGGCTGCAATGAGTTTTACAAGAATTTCTGCCAAACCCTAATTGCCATCTGTTTCCTCATTATTTGAAGTCACCATAGGCCACTGAAGAAATTAGCATTTAAACAACAACTAGGAGTAGCCAAATGATTTCAATGAAATGTCCCTTTTCCTCTTCCTTCACTGTGCCACTTGTAACACATAAGTGATGGCTGTAGCTCTAGCAGTCACTTTGGATAATGATGATGAGTTCCATACCTTAGGAATGTCAGGGTTGAGTGGGAAGAAGATTATGAAACTTCTTTCAGCTTAATTATAGCAAAACAAAAATTTCAAAATATGATATTCTAAAATATGGGTACTGTCTAAACTCTAAGTATCTTTCAAATCATGGAGAGAATATCTTATTTCTATAAGGAATAATTGAATTCTACAAGGAATGCCACTGAATACCTTGAGGAAGAAAACATAAGCTGTCATGTTAGAAGTGGCATTTAATTATTAATTCTTTTATTATCTGTGAGAACTTGGGGAGTTAATCTATCAGTAGGCCATAGTGTTTTCATCTGTAATATAGTGTTAATAACACTTACAGGGTTATCAAGGGATAAAAATTATGCAATGTGTTTGATGGTACCCAGTAACTATCTAGGACATTGTAGATGCTTTAAACATGCTTCCAACATAATTACTTGAATCAAAAGGTAATCCAACCTTATCTTTCCAAAAGCTAATAGTTTAGTCAATAACCAATCAAGAAGTGTTACTTTTGTATTTACCATGTACCTTGAAATGTGTTGGGAGTCATGGATGAAACAAAAGTAAAAGGCACCATTCTTGTCATCAGAGAACCTACATAAAGTTAGAGAGTCACGACTGATCTAGGAGAAACCACAATGAGCACTACATGGCAGTACATATTTAACATGGCATCACTTGCTAACAGGAAGCTTCATAAGAATATCAAAGCGACAGAGACCACTGGGAAGGAGGGTAGTGGGAAAAGTTTCATGTGAGAGGATGTACTTGATCTGAACTTGGCAAATCTTAATAGAAATATTTATATGTAATAATTCATCAATCATTTTCATTGTGTCAAAATACTAGTGTAATTAATTCCTCAATTCCCCCAACCAGGGTAATTCATACTCTGGACAGAGAAAATATACTCAGAGATAAGAGTTAAACTATGGCTGCTGATGATACACTATCTAACCCCATTCCTTCCCACTGCCATCAATGGTTAAATGACAAAATCAAAGATACTAAGTATCAGCATATAGTTCTCCTGGCCAAGGATTGAGGGGACAATTCAACCATGGTAACATTAACAAAAAGGAAAGTCAGGAAATGTATCTTTTGCAATGGCGGTGGGAGGGGGGGGGACACGACAAATAGAAGGCTGGGAATGAATTGCATTCATTTATATGGAACAAAAAGCAAAAAAAGACAAAGAATAAAATAATGGAAATCACAAGTGCAATATAGATGAAAAACTCTTTGGAAAATGCATCCAAAGGAAACAGACAGAAATGTGAGGCAAAATTTTTCTGTATGCTTAAGGAATTTAGAGATAATGTGGAGTCCATGAATTAAGTGATGAAAGAGACCAAAAATAATGCAGGGTATCAACAAAGTTTCAAAAATAGAATACAATGGAAAGGTAACTGACAAGCTTGCCAAAGAAATTGAAGAGGAAATTAAAACCTTTAATCTATTTGACATACCATTAGAAGCAGAAAGGAATTGAATTACAGTAGAGTAAGTTTGCTCAGCAGTAGGAAAGTAAACCTTGGGGAAAAAATAATCACATAAAATTCAGAGTAAAAAGATAAAGAGATCACAATGATTAGACAGAAAACAACAATAAGAAGAAAAGGCAATGGATTCAATTTTTGAGTAATTGCTCTTGGGAAAGCAAACTAGAACACATGGAGTAAAACAAATTTTTTTCAAATATATAGTATAATAAAAATGTCCTGAAATAAAGAAGACCTGAAGAGTCAGATTCAAAGGAAAGATGATTGAAAGCAATGTGCACCAAAGGATATCCCAGTGAATTTACAGAAATCCAAAAATAATAAAGAAATTTCCTTATCCAGGCAAAGTCCACATGTCATTCAGAAAGAAAACTGAATAAGTAAAGCTGACCTCTGACTCTTCTCCTAGGCAATGTTAGATGCCAGGATGTTGATCTACGATGTGTCGGGAACAAAGAGATGTAACTCAAAAATTCTACTTGCATCTAAGCTTGAAAGACATTTTCATAAACTGGAAGATATTTTCCTAAGCAAACCAAAAAAAAAAAAATCAGGAAATATAGCAGTAATGCTTCCTTCATTTCATGCCCACTTGAAGATGGAAAATCCTGGGAACCAAAAGCTAAGGTAGAATAAACAAATTCTAATTGGTTAAGTGGTTAAATTATGGAAAGAAAAGCCTAACATAGAGCATTAAGTCTGTACAAATGTATAAAAAGGTCAATAACAACATACCTAATGAGGACAAATAGATGGATATTTTATAAATTCTGAAAGAAATTTACCTATTTACTGTTGCTAATGGACTAGGACTAAGGTCACAGACATCCCTAGAGGAAGTGTTAAAAGAGGAGAGGAGGTAATATAAATGAACGAACTTTATTATGTGCTGTGAAGTCAATACATTCACTTTTATATTTGACATTAAGCATGTGTACATATACATGTTTACATAAGCACATTTCTATTTGACATATAGCTTCAAACCCATCACTTTCTTAAGTTACACCGGTACTGCTAGATTTCCAAATCTAGCAATATTTCCAAATAAAAAATAACACAGTAAACAAAGATCAGGTAACAAAAAATAGAAAACTAAAAGCAACAAAGAAGAATAAAAAGAATCACTTATTAATTCAAACGAATTCCTACTACAATTCAGGCACCATGTGAAAATATGAGTAGTGTATCGAAAAAAGAGGGGATATATGTATACATATAGCTGATTCACTTTGCTGTACAGCAGAAACTAAGACAACATTGTAAAGCAACTATACTCCAATAAAAATAAATTTTAAAAAATAATAAAAATGACATATTCCCCATCCCCAGGGAATTTAACAGTTCAAGAGCTTACACAAACTCTCTCACACACACTGAGACTCTAGATTAAAATTTTCATTGCTTGAAAACTATACCTTTTTAATCTCCCGTGCAGCATTAGGGAAGTCTGCCTGTCATCATGGTATTTATATGGAACACATGGTCATCCCTCCAGGCAACATACCCATCACCTGTACTGATCAATCAGATCCTTCATTCATAAATAAGAATTTAAAGCAGAGGTTCATTGGATATTTAAGAGGAACTACCTATATGAAAAATAAGCAAGAAACTAAGCAAAACTGATCCCAAATGAAATCGATAATTTAGAACATATATGGAAATTGTAAACATTCTTTTAAAAAAATATAATTTATTATCCTCAGGTAAATTTAAGGCAATATTGCATCCAGAAGCAAATAAGATGCTATGACATAGTTCTTGGCAAATGAATGTATGATATAGAAAGGGGCAGGGGAGAGAAGGGAAGGGAAACTAGGGGAGGGGAGGGCAGAGCAGAAGAGGGGAAGTCAGAGAAGGGAAGGGAAGGGTAGGGAAAGGGAGAGAAAGAAAGGGGAGGTGAAGAGAGGGAAGTGGAAGGGAAGGGAAGAAGGAAGAAAGATCAGTGAATAAACTAAACAATAAAATGGATAGTACTAAAGTCCAAGATGGTAATTTGAAAGTTTAAATTTGTAATCTTCCAGATTATAGAGCTAAAAGAAACGGAATATATCCCAAAAAAGTAAGAGACAAAGAGAAGAACTCCAAGTTGGCCATCTGCTTAATAAAATGACAACTGCCCAATACACTAGCCACAGATGCTGTTGAATGCTTTAAATGTGGCTAGTCTGAATTGAAATATGTCATAAGCATAAAATACACAGAAGATTTCAAAGGCTTAACACTAAAAAAAATTTTTTTAAGCAAAATGTTTTTAGTATCATTTAAACTCTTTTTGCTTGTTTCCTTTTAGTTTTCTTTTTTTCTTAATATACCTACTAGAAAACTTGAAATGACACACATGGCTTGCATTATATTTCTATTGGACATGCTATAAATGAGTTTCAGAAACAGAGAACAGAAGAGAAAAATAAGAGGGTATTTCCCAGAGCTAATAAAAGATAATTGAATGAAGATGGTCAAAAGGTACAAACTTTAAGTTGTTAGATAAATAAGTACTAGAGATGTAATATAAAACGTGATTAATATAATTAACACTGCTGTATATGTATGAAAATTGTTAAAAGAATATATCCTACGAGCTCTCATCACAGGAAAAAAATTTTTTTTAATTTTCTATCTATTTGAGATGGATGTTCATTGAATGTATTGTGGTAATAACTTCATGATGTATGAAAGTCAAATCATTATGCAGTACACTTTAAACCTGGACAGTGCTATATGTCAATTATATCTCAATAAAACTGGAAGAAAAAAGATAATATTTATACTGAAAGAGGCTGCCCAGTGCTAAGAAAAAGACCCATAGAAAGACACATACCATAGAGACTTCAGAACTCCAAGAAGAAAAACAAACCATTAATCGTTAAACAACTATAACCCAATAAAAAATAAACAAATATTAAACACTAATAAAAAGATAAAACCAGTGGGAGAGGGTTACCTAACTTTAGACATGCTGAGCTAGATTTTGTAGCTTGCCAGTTGTGTTAAATCATAATTAATAAAAATAACAAGAGCTCTGAAAAAAAGTATTAAAAGCTTTTTTAAAATCTACAAAAGTAATCTAATCTACATAAATTTAAAAAGCAGACTGACATCAGACTTCTCATCAGTATTACTAACTGTTGAAATATAATTTTTTGAATATGTTTTGGTCTTAGAAATCTATACTCAGCTGTCAATCAGATATTAGACTAAATAAGACATTTTCAAATAGGCAAGGACTCAGAAACTTACTAAAAAATTATTTTAAAAATGTACTTGAAGAAAGTTCAGTAGAATTTTGAAGATATAAATATTTTAAAAAGAGAAAAAATGGGATAAAAGGAATAGTAGCATATAAATCATAATATAGGCCAAATTTGAATCAGTTGGAAGATTTTAAATCCCTGTGCTCAAACTATCTACCTTCAACCCTTGCAAAAAAAAAGAAAAATCCGATGTCTACAAGTGAGACTTAAGTATCAGTATTTTTCAAATTTCCCAAGGTAACTGATATTCATTAAGTTTGAGAATCGTTGATGATTCTAAATGAATTCAAAAGGAATTTAAAGATAATCCATGAGAATACGACACTTCAAAATTCACCTGCAGGCAGCAGGTGACAAATTTACAACCACATTACATTGTTCTGTTTTAGATAATATTCTTATAATCATAAAAATGTAAATGTAGTTTTATTGCAGTTAAATATTCAGACACAATCTTTAGAGAAAGCTCAGTAGACCTCATTATAATTATACAGAAAATGTCATTGCCATAATCCTTGACAATATAAAGATAATAATCTCATAAAAAACAGGGGTCAGAGAAGGAGAAGTAATGGCAGGGAATGTCATTACAATTACACAAAATTCTTTATCTTTCAAAAGGGGGAGTCAAAAAATACCACAGAAATTTGGTAAATAAGAAAAAGAAGTATAATTTATAGTTTATTTTGTGATATTTCATAATTTTAAAAGTATATATCACATTTATAAAGTATGCAGAAAATACCTCAAAGATTATATTCTACACATATAACTATAATGAAAATATAGATATTTATCCATTACCCAGCTTAATAAATAGAATTTCACCTATTTAACTGAATTTCTTCATGTGTTCCCCACCAGTCATTTCCCTCCCACACTCGGTGATGTATTATCCTGAATTTTATGTTAGACATTTCCTTTCTTTATATTTATTACATTTGAATGTTTCCTCAATTCATTTTTTAGGTTTACAAGTTTTAATCTTTATATACATAATGTAAAAAATAAGATTATACCTTAAAAAGTCTTCTCTAACATTTTTCTTTTTGTTTAAACATTATGAGATATGCTCACATAGTGTTATGTCAATGTTTCCTAGCACTATAATATCAAATTATATTAATGCACCACACTTTTATTTGTCCACTCTCTTATTGATAAGTATTTGGTTTGCTTATCATGTTTTGCTAGTGCAAACAATTCTACTATACACATTCTTGTTTAGTTTCCTCATGAACATCTGTAAGGGTTTCTGTATCTAGGAGTGTAATTGTTAGAAAAAAGATGTGCCCAAATTTACTGGGCAATGTCAATTTATATTTTCCAAAGTGGCTGTCCTAATTTACACTCTTACCAACAGGGTATAAGAATTCCTATTTCATTACGTCTTCTCTAAATATTTAATGTAATTAGTAGCTGTGATGGTTGTTCTGTGTGTATGTAAGTGTTTACTTATCACCAGTATAGTAAGGCATAAAATCAAATCTCATTATGGTCTTCAGTTTTGCTTACCTGAATGTGAGCATGATCTTCACTTTTACTTATCCGAATATGAGCATCTCTTCATAATTCATCAATCAGTTGTGCTTTCTTTTCTGTGAAATGATTGTTCATATATTCTGCCCACTTTTCTACCAAGTTTCCTTCTTGATTTGTAGTTCTGTGTGATATACACCTTTTGTTGATCACATTTACTGCAAATATCTCTTAATTTGTGACTTCCATATCATGTTTCTACTGTATCTTTTCGGAACAGAAGTTTAAAATTGAGTGATACTGAATTTAACAATATTTCTTTTGTGGTTTGTATGTTGGAGCTCTGATTTAGGACATTCTTCTCAGTCCTGAGGTCAAAAAACAAACATCCATATTTTCTTTAGAAAGTTTAATTTTTGTCCTTTCTATTTAGGTATCTCAAATGACCTAAAACCTAATGGATTTTCTTTTGTGTGTAATGTGAGGTAGATATCCATTTTTTATATTATATGCATAATTCATTTTCCTAGCACCATTTATTTTATGTTCATCCTTTCTCCACTAATCTACAATACCACCTTGGTCAGATATAAAGTTTTCATCAATGTGGACAGATCTGAGTCTGAACCTTTTCCTTTGATCTATTTCCAGCTCTCCAGCAGAATACTCTTAATTATCAAAGCCTAATAATGAGCCTTGGAACCTGGTAAAGGAGGTCCCTCACCTTGTTCTTTTTTAATTGCCTTCATCATTATTAAAACTTTGCTTTTGATTACAAGTTTGTGACTCTGTCTTGATTTTGATTAGAATTAAACTGAATTCATAGATTTATTCAAAGACAATTGACTTTCTTATAATACTGCCTTTCAAATAATTTATTTAAATCTGTTCAATGTCTTTCAATGAAGTTGTATAATTTTCTCAACAAAGACAATGCATCTCTCATCTCTTATCTTATGAGACTTATTTCTAGTTACTTGTATTAGTTTGCTCCATCTGCCATAACAAAATACCATAGACTGGGTGACTTAAACAACAAATTTATTTTCTGCGTTCTGAAGGATGGGAAAGCCAAGATCAAGGTGCCAGCTGATTTGATTTCAGTGCTCTCTTCCTAGCTTGCAGACAGCTGCATTCTCACTGTGTCCTTACATGGTGAAGAGAGAGAGAGCTCTTTGGTTTTTTTTTATAAGGCCATCAATACTGTTGGATCAGGGCTCCACCCTTATGATCTCATTTAACCTTAGTTACCTCCATAAAGGCCCTATCTCCAAATATACTCACAATGGGAGTTTAGACTTTTACATATGAATTTTGGTGGGAAACAATTCAGTCCATAGCAGTACTTCAATGTTTGTTGCTATTAAAAAATGGTAATTTAAATGGTAGGTCTTAAAAATCATCTTTCATAAATCTTTTTGCTGGTATAAAAAAATTCAATTGGATCAGCTCCTATTTCCAAAGCTTCAGAAGCCTAGGCCCTCTAAACATGACTGCAGAGGGACACATGAGGCTGAGACCATCTCACACCCACCATGTGATCCAGCCATTCCACTATTAGGTAACTACTCAAAAGAAATAAAAGCATGTCTATACAAAGACTTATATACAAATGTTCATAGAAACTTTATTATTAATAGCCAAAAACTTGAAACAACCCAAATGTCCATCAACAGGTGAATGAGTAAACAAGTTGTAGTCTAACCATACAATGCAATATTACTCAGTAATAAAAATGATGAACTTTTGATATATTAAGCAACATGGATGAATCTCAAAGTAATTATGCTGAGTGAAAGAAGCCAGACAAAATGGTTGAATATGATTCCACTTACATAAAATTATAGGAAATGCAAACTAATCTATATGACAGAGAACCAGACAGAAGTTGTTGGTGGTGGTTAAGGAGGGGGCAGGGTGAGAGAAAAGGACTACATGGGCATGAGGAAACTTTGGGGGGGTGATGGCTATGTTCATTATTTTTATTGTGTTTGTTTCACAAGCATATGCATATGTCAAAATTTATCAAAGTGTACATTTTAAGCATGTGCATTTTCTTCTCTGTCAATTCAATAAAGCACCCTTTTGGTATTTTTTGTGTCTATGAGCACTTACAAAGTTAAGTAAGAACCAAACTGAGCTTTTTAAAGATGGCAGACTGATCACATGTCAACTTCTCTCCATCCTAAGGGCAACATCACATTTATTGTAAAAGAATAGAAAACTTATAGTCATACAACAAGTAATAAATAGAAGATGGGTTATCTAAGAATGAGAGATTTCAATAAGTAATAAAACAATGCAGTAAGTGATGCAACAGGGCAGAGCAAATACAACCTAGAATGTGTATAGAGGCATACATGGCTGAAGAGAAAGTTATTTGCTTGGAAGTACCTCAGGGAACCTTGGAACTGAGGAACACAAGATAAAACGGACAGATGGTGGAAGTGAATTATGATGCTAATGTCAAGTTGGAGATTCAGATTAAACCCTCTGCATCCAACATTTAGGAGTCCTAACATGTATTATCTCTGTCACCCCAATAATGGCCAATCATTTCAGAAACCTAGCACAAGTACCCTGAGATCTCAAATGGCCTTCCATTTCCTCATGTTTAAATACGAACAAACATCTTTTGAGGAAATCTTGAAAACCGATAAAGACCAAGGTAAACAGGAAAAAAATGTCCCAGAGAATAATGATGAATTGGGGTGGTCGAGAGAGTTATAAAATGTCTCTTACTAGTGTTTTCAGTTAGTTTATCTTTAAAATCAGGAATTTATGAAAAAAGATCAGAGAACAAGGGAAAACTCTTGAAATTTTAAAACATGACTGGTAAAGAAAAATAAATAGAAGTTTTAGGAGATAATGTTGAGAAAATCATCCATAATATAAAACAAAAAACACAAAGAAATGGGAAAGAAAAGAGGAAAAATAAAAGAGCATCAACCCAGAACATCTGCCTAATAGAGAAAAGAGAAAATGCCAGGAAAATTATTAAAGGACAAATAACTGACATTTTCTCAGAGTCTCCTGATTGAAAAGGCCGCTCCAAATGAATAAAGGAAGACCTAACTCTAGGAGTATTATTGTGGTATTTCATAACATCAAAGATAAAGAAAGACCCTAAAAACGTTCACAGGGAGAAAACTGTCATCCCAAAAGAAACGATAACCAAACTGATACACTTTCCATCAGTCACACTAGATCAAAGAAGACAATGCAGCAATGCCCTCCAAGTTGTTTAGGTAAACAGTTTTCATCATGCACTCCATACTCTGCCTAATTATTAATCAAGTGCCGTTGTAGAATAAAAGTAGTTTCAGATATATAAGAACTTAGAAAATTTATCTCTCACCCACCTTTCTTTATGAAGTTAAGAAAGTGTGAATGAAACCAATGAGTAATCTAAGAATTAAGAAACATGAAATAAAGGAATAAATCTACCTAGGAAAGCACAGAAGGAATGTCAAAGTGACAGCTGTTTAGAAGTTTTAAAGAACAGCATCTGCATTAGGGGCAGGATTGCTGAGGGCTCTTGGAAGGAAGTCTCTGGGCAAATGGGACTCAATAGAAGGTGGGATTTGGTGCAGAATAGGGAAAGGACAATGAGAATGTGATAAAGGCAAACAAGAGAAAAATTGAACATGAGTGAAAAGACATTATCAATTATAAGATGAATAGGAAATACCAAAAAATGTATAAATGTAGGATGAGTTCAGTTCTTGGCTATGCAGTGAATAGTATTTTCACAGGCACTATAATGTAATTACTGTTCAATATATTTTTTAGAAAGTCTAGAATAAATCCATAGATGAACCACACACTCAAAAAAAAACTTCATTGTGGTTTATAACATAAAATTCAATCTTAGGAATATTAAAATGAAAGTACATATGCCCAAAATTAGTGAAACTGGAGAAGTAAAACAAAGGGTAGGGGTACTAATAGCATCATCTTCTAAAGTGAAATGTCAAAAGATATAAATTATTTATTTCCCAATTTATAAAATTATAAATCTTTCCCAGTCACCTTTAGCAATATCTTTTTAAAATTTTTATTTTATGCTAGAGTATAGTTGATTTACAATGTTGTGTTAGTCTCAGGTGTACAGCAAAGTGATTTAGTTATACATATATCTATTCTTTTTCAGATTCTCAGGTGGGGGGAGGGATAAATTAGGAGGCTGGGATTAACATATACACACTACTATACATAAAATAGACAATCAACAAGGACATACTGTATAACACAGGGAACTCTACTCAATACTCTGTAATAACCTATATGGGAAAAGAGCCTTTAGCAATATCTTTAGTTTTTCCCAAATAAGACAAAAACAGAGGATATCCTGTAACATGGAAATATGATTCAAGATAAGCAGGACAAAAAATCCTCAGTTAAATGCCTTTAATATTTGAAGGAAAGTATTCCTGTCAGTTGCATGGATTAAGTGTCTCATGCCTCCCTGCTCAACTTACCTTCTGAGTGCACTCAGAAAATACTTGATTATGTATGCTTAAAAATGTTAATGTCACCAGTTTATGCATAAGTTTTTTTCATCTTCTAAATTAAAATCAAATAAGTTCCCAAAGTGAAGATTTTATCCAATTAAAACTAAATTCATGAAACTCAGAGTCATCACTGTATTCTATAAGAAGAGATGTGTTTTCTAAGCTCTATTTATTTTATCCAAAACAGTGTTATGTCCTGTTGATCTGTACCAGACAACAGGAATGGAAATCTTCCACAAATAGATTCCTGATATTGTCTCAAAACATAATTAATAGGATTTTTAACATATATTTTTGAGGGTGACACAGTAGAAATTAAAATTGCTTTATTATACTTTATTGAAATATAGTGACTCTCTTTCCCTCACTTTATACTTCTACATTGTCTGATTAATAATATTGACACCGCTTTTCCTGTTTTTATTGTTGACCTTTCCATTAAGTTCTTTTTCTATACAGTATTTGTGTTATACATCTTGAAGGTGTCAGACAGTAGTGTTATATTAATACAATTCCAACACTGCTTTTATAATAAAGTAGCTACTATTTAAATATGTTGTCATAGCAACTATACTTGCTCATATTTTATACTTAAAATTTTTATACTCCTTCGATTTTTCCTTGGTCATCTATCTTGCATTATGGTCTAGTTTCTGCTTACCTTTAGTCTTCAGTGATTAGAAATTTTGATATCATTTAAAAAAATTTTTAATCAAAAAATTCAATTACCAACCTGAAGATTTTCAAATGTACATTTGAGCTTCCCATAACTTAATGGAAAACATCTAATTTTTTGTTTATTTTATGGAAATATCTTTCAAAGAGGTATGATTTTTTCCAAATATTCAAGTGGCTGTCCCTTATATTAGCTGCAAAAGTTCTTACCATCACATCCACACCATTCATCTATCTTTAAGTCTCATGGTTATCTAACTATACCAAGCATTTTAATTTTAAAGAAATTTAACAAATTATGATTCTTCTTGACCATACGTAGTATATCCCTCCAACAACCCCTTCATTCAGGTCTCTGTCACTCTGACAGCTCCTTCATCAACATAAGCTTTCTGTGGAGAGTCTACATCATGGTGTGTGGTTCCCAACCACTAATTTACCCCTATACATGCCTTATTTTGTACCAGGAATTGTATTTTCTAACTAAGCACAGAAATAGAATTTCCTGTGAGGTATAAATTGTGTATGGGGTATTAAGAGAAAACATGACCTAAGCACGCTCAGGAGACAACTCCTAAATTTCTACCGAGGCTCTTTGGTATTGGACTTTAGTTTTCAAGGCAGGTGTATACAATATTTTGTTGGCGGAAGCTGTTAATTAGATTGACCTAATCAACTTATTGTGATTTTTCTGTAAGTTTGTCCATGTAACAAACAGTAGAAATTTTTTTCCTATAGTAAAATTGTTGGATGTTATCCATAATTTCCAAGTGTAATTGAATAGCCTTCTCTTTTATTTGTCATTATTATTTTAACGAGAAGTTAGAAGAGGATGTAGTGGAGACTGTTCATCTCACTCCATTATATCCCAGATGGGCTGAGGCTTTTATCTAAGTACAGCCTGATTTGCAAATGATTTTTAATCACACAGGACATGAAGTGAGAAACTAGCTCTGTGAAATCCATGGTAGCATACACCGAGACATGAAGAAAAAAGAAAATCATTCCCCTAAAAGTAAAACTGGAAAGAAGACAGCAGAGCAGAGACTTCAAAAAAATATATGGAAATTAATCAGAGAAATGGCAAGTTCCTAAAAACTGTCTCTGAGGGGTAGAGGCTTACTTCCCTCTCAATATTTCTTGATGGATGGTGAGGATGCTCTAGACCTGAAATGCTTCATCATTTGAAAGTGTCAGTTGTTGGAAATGTAAATGATACCAGGTAACTTATTGACCTCACTAATCAATTAATAAGAGCTAACTGTTAGCCAAAAAGAAGATACACTGTAAGCCTTTGGAAACTTAGAGTTTCCTAAAATTACCAGCATTCAAATAAGATAATCTGGTATTTAAAATATTGCTAAAGGTAGCCATAAAAATAACTAATGGTATTTAGGACATCTTAGCAGATTCTAAATCTCACAGTTATGTACATATGAAGATAAAAGCCGTATCAAAGGGCTTTGTAGACAGAGACCATTAAGTCTTAGGTGCTTAGAGGTAGCCTATCAACATTAGATCTTTTGGTTAAGGTCAATAATCTCATCTATTTAATGGTAGGTTCTTTGATCAGCAATTTCTTTTGAAAAGACAGCTTTTTAAGCAGAATTTTGCATATTATCTCTTTAGTGGAGAGTAACAGAATAGCAAGATGGGCACCTGACCTTACCTTGTCCAGCTTGGTGATGATAGGCCATGGAGATTCTAGCACTTAGCTCAAGGTCTGGAATTAATAATCATTTCTGGCAACTTTTCAGAAATAAATTATACTATAAAAAACTTTTGATCGTCACACCTCTGGTATCTGGTAGTGGGATAAGGAAGGAAGGGAAGCACAACCCATTAATGGGATTACCTGCATCGATCCTGGGTACTGAGACAGAGAAAGATGCTCTCAGACCCCTAAATCCCAGCATAGAGAATGGTTCTAGCTACTCTACATTGTTCTGTTCCTTTTCTTGAAAAAGGTGTTTGATGCAGATTATTGAAAAGTATTTTTTTCCTAGAAAATAAGTCACTTTGATGAAAATGTATTGGTGAGAATAGTGTAATCATTTCCTCTCATGGAACAGTGACAAATCTCAACATAATTTTACTTGCGGTAACCAATGAGCCCTGCTTTATGCTCACAGTACTGTCCTAAGTACCTGGGGTAGAAGGACAGGTCAGGTGTCCTCCTCCTCCACCCCCATGATATACTGCACATCTCTCCACCACTACACTGACTGTGTTGCAGTGGGACTGTCTTTACACATTTGCCCCCTCCCTCCACTGCCACTACCTTAGGTGTGATTAGTACTAAAAGGTGAAGCTAACTAGAAAGCACTCTTTAGATTTCTTCAAGCCCAGAAGTATAACTATCTGCAAATCACTTTCCAGAAAAATATTCCTTTATTTTCCAGACATGTCACTAAAATAGTTGGAGATATTCAGCACTCCAACTTCTTAGTGAATTTGAAAAAATAGTAGAAAATATTAAAAATGAGACAGATGAAATACAAGGGGGAAAATATGCAACCTAGAAAAAGCAATAGGTCAATGCATTTGGTCAAGTGACCATGTTACCATCTATCCCAGCACAAAAAACTTTGGTGTATCCAACTGTACTCATAAATATGAATATTATAAAAATGATATACCTGTATATGTATCTATATACTCCTATTTTTATAACCATTAACTCATTTCAATTTTATAATCCTAACTTTATTTTTTTTTAGTACTACAACACCAATACTACCAGAATGAAGTCAGTGGGTATCTATCTACTATTTCACATATTTCCTCATTCTTTAAACCATAGAGAAGAAAAATCCCCTGAGATTTCCCCAGATAGTAACAACTTACTAGCATAATCCTTGAGTTTATTCTTCCCTTTAAACGTCTGTCATAAAGACTGCAATCAAATGGAGATAATGTATGTTAAAGCACTGTGTGAAGTTTGAAACGTTATACAAATGTGAGATGGTATTTTTATCATAATTTACATGTATACTTGTCTCTCTGATTACATGATTTTGGCACTATTATGGACTTTGAACATAGGGTCATTGAAAACAAATAGATGTTGAATCTAAAAGGATTATTTTGGTTGTTTGGGATTCTATGCTATTATTATTTCTCAGTGGTACAAGCTATTCTATTATCCAAGAAAAGTCCACCACGACAATTCCATGCTCCACCTTTGAATATGAAACCAAGAATTAAACTGTAACTCTCTTTCTTGGTTTTTATTGAACTCTCTTTGTTTTAGAAAGCAAAACCTAGAATTCATTTGGCCATGAAAGTGCCTCCTCTTGTTCCCTCAAGAAAGATACTCTAAACATTTGACTTATTAGAGCTATTGGTCCCTATGTTTATAACTTCAACACTCATGATATAAAGACAACCCTGAGAGATCAGAAAGCTATGAAGTTATCAGAGACTAGTAGAGTCCTATCAAAAGGAGTGAGAAGGGCTTCCCTGGTGGCGCAGTGGTTGAGAGTCCGCCTGCCGATGCAGGGAACATGGGTTCGTGCCCCGGTCTGGGAAGATCCCACATGCCGCGGAGCGGCTGGGCCCGTGAGCCATGGCCGCTTAGCCTGCGCGTCCGGAGCCTGTGCTCCACAATGGGAGAGGCCACGACAGTGAGAGGCCCGCGTACCGAAAAAAAAAAAAAAAGGAGTGAGAAGCCAAACTAAATGGTACTGGCCAAAGAAGGGACAATTTAAGTACCAATAAAGATAATAAATGCAATAGATTAAACATTTTCAATACATTTAAGCCCATGAGGGCATAATGATATTAAATACAACACACATACCTCCAGTCACCTTTGGGAGATGCTAGATAATTGATATTAAATACAACACACATACCTCCAATCACCAAACATCATATACTTCATAATGGAAGAGCATAGCACAGCACCACCTATGAAGTACTATTGCAAAAGTAAGTAAGTAAATAGGAACCTGAATCTGATCAACTCTCTAGACCTAACTAATGAATTTTAAACAATTCAAAGGACAGAGAAACATAAAAAACATATTAAGTGACACCGTGTGGAGGCAATCAGAAAATCTAACTGTGAGAAGCTCTACAGGACAAAAAACCCCCACAAATATATATATATATATATATATATATATATATATATATATATATTCAAAAACAATATAAAAATTCACAAAATTATAGAGATGAAAAGAGCCTTAAGAGACAAGAGACATGCAAACCAGTTCTATATACATATTATATATATATTATATATACACATATATAATCTATATATTATATATATACATATATATTATATATATGTATATACACTGATTCAAACAAAATGAAAAAATAAAAGGAAAGAAAGAAGGAAAAATAAAGTGAAGCAAAGAAATAAATATAAAATATAATTTGGGGAAGGTGAACACTATCTGAATTTCTGATGATTCTAAGGATAATGTTTATATTGATATTCATTTTTAGTTGTAATAATGATATTATTGTTTTGTTAGAACAAAGAGGCCTTATCTTTAAAATATATATAACAGGGCTTCCCTGGTGGTGCAGCGGTTGAGAGTCCGCCTGCCGATGCAGGGGACACGGGTTCGTGCCCCAGTCCAGGAAGATCCCACATGCCACGGAGCAGCTGGGCCCGTGAGCCATGGCCACTGAGCCTGCGCGTCCGGAGCCTGTGCTCCGCAACGGGAGAGGCCACAACAGTGAGAGGCCCGCGAACCACAAAAAAATAAATAAATAAAAATAAATAAAATATATATATATAACAAAATATTTAGAGATAGAATGTGATTTCTGAGATTGCCTCAAAAATAATTCAGGCAGAGTTAGTAGGGTATGGATGAAACAAGATTGACCAAGTATTGAAAATGGCTGAATTCAAATGAATTGAAAAAGATAGCCATATTGAAATTATCGTACTGTTCTCTTTGCTTCTGTATATATTTTTAAATGTCCACAGTAAAATGTCTTTAATAAATCTCCTGGTACAACTCTGCTGTCAAAAGTGTGAGAAATAGACTTGATGATGCTAAGAGCTTCGTAGATCATGATTCTCAGTTAAATATCTTATTTTTGGCACATTGATGAAAACCAGAAAAAAATCAACACCCTCTCCCCAAATGGCCACAAGAAACCAGGTAGTCAAGATATTTACTGCTGAGATATCCCCTCCTGTCATCTGGGAGCATTCAATGTTCATTTTTTGATCCAAAGATGTCTTTAATAATAATTGATAAAGTCTATCAAAATGAAAATTAATAGAAATCTATGAAAGATAATTTACTTCAGTACAATTATAAGCCAAAGTAATGGATTTCAGAAATAACACAGACATTTGAGATAGTTTAGCAGACAGTAAGTCTACTGTCTTCCATTGTATGGAAGTCAACCATACAACGTGGCCTCCAAAAAGAGAGTGGATATTGCACTGAATTCATAGCCATGTAACAGGACAAGGTGTCAGTCCCAATCTGCTCTGTCAGAACACACCTACAGTATCGTCCCCATTAAAGGTAGCTTACCACATTGGAAAGGTTTTAGGATTAGTTAGATGGTTAGAAAGCCTAAATACCTGCCACATCAGGAAATTTTGCAGTAAAAACATGCTTATCTTTAGAGAAGAGAAGGTGTGGGGTGTGGGGGGTGGCAGAGAGGTCTAGCAGAGAATGGAAAAACTGCCAAATAGAAGTAGTTCCTCCCTACTGGGCCCAGTGAGAAAGGATCACAGGCAGTCCAGAGCCAGGGACCATAGGAAGCTTTCAACTGTAGATCTGCTTGCCAAAAGCAGAGGTCCTCCCTCCCTGGACGTGTGCACATACACCCTGGACAACCTTCTTGTGTTGTGTCATAACCCTGAGAGTCTGAAATCAGAACTATACTTTATCATAACCATTCCGCTTGTTTGGCTTTTTTTCCTCTTGTTCTAAGTGGCAGGTACTTTCAGGGATTATTACCAACCTATTTATGTCCAAATCACAGCTTCCACTCTTTAAAATTAGCCACCTTTCCCTCCTCCTGCCTGACGTGTTCACTCTTGTCATGATATGTGGCTTGGGGGATAGCATTTGATCACAGATAGGCGGTTGTTACCTAGTTTGAGCTCAGCAAGAAGCAGATGGTGACAAGAAAGAAAAAAGCTTCTATATATACACACCTAAGCATAAATGATGGGGAAGGGAAGAATCGAGGGAAAGAACATGGCAAGTAAATTGTAGCCATTACTATTAAAGTTTTTGAGTGGAAATAAAAGGCTTAGATTGCAGTATGTATAAGTAGAAACTCTGCCCTGTAGATTTAGGCTTCTAATTTACAGAAGAATATCAGGAACTTTAAGCCAGTGGGTATATTTTGTCTATGTCTGTTCCAGCATCCTGCATTATTCCCTTGTCACTTCTTGGCCTAAAGAAGGTGAGACTATTGTCAGCACTCTACAAACAAAGAAATATAATTAATGATATTGACTAGTATTGACAGTATTCTGAGATGATTGATTTCTGGCCCTCACAAGCCTTCTGACTTTTGTTTTGAAATATGTAGCATCACAACTGAGTATTCTTTTTCCCTTTTTTCCCTCCAGTATACTAACCTGAACAATTTGTTGAAATGATAAAAATAGAGAACTTTCCTCCCAAGAAGAATACATTCTGCTTTTAAATTACCCTAGATATTTGGCCAGATTTTATGAATGCATGACATGACTAAACCTAATAAAACCTAATAAATCTAATGTACACTGAAGACAAAATATTAGACTTCTATTTATGTATGCCAGTGTAAAGTGATTTCTTTAATCATGTCATGCCACCACTAAAGCTAAAATAACTGTAAATGAATAATACATACAAAGATTGGGTTTTATAAATGTGTTTCAATTTCATAGCAGAATTTAACTTTATATACAAAAATTAGAATCCAAGCTCTGGTCCCATGCTTTATTAGGTGTGTGATATTTGTGAAGTCTGTTTCCCTATTTGTGAAATGAGACATTAGGAATGAGATCATCTTATTGGTTCCTTCTAGTTTCAATAGTCTTTGAAACTGAATTGAGAAACTAGAGTTGAAGTATATGTATATCTTATGTTTAAAAAAATTCATAAAAATACATGTGGAAAGATACTAGAAGAAAACATACCAAAAAGATAACACCCTGTTTGGCAGAGGGGGACAGGAAATAATTTATGAGCAATTTATTTTTCTTCAATTTGTTTTTTCATATGTTCTAAATATTTTATAAATCACCATGTGATAGATGTATAATTGGGGGAAACAGACACTTTTTCAGTTTTCAAAAGCAATATTTATGTCAGGCCACTACTTTGTGTAAGGGCATGAGACATCAAATATTGTCAGCACAGAAAATAAGATTTGCTTCACGTGTGTTCCTTGTTTAGGATAAGGTTCCAAATAAAGCACTACAGCAAAGTAGTACCAGCTGGACAAAGTCAATGGTATTGGGAGTGTCACTGGGCTAGTTATGAGCAGACGGTAAGAGTCAGGGACTAGAATGAAGCAAACACCTAGTTTAGGCATCACAGTATTTATGCTGTAGTTTAAGCATAAAACACTCAAGTTCTAGTTCAAGATGTTTTACTAGATTAAAAACAAAACAGGTTTGGCTCATAACATATCAATTTATATCCCACACATCACTGAAGTTCATCATGGGGGTTGGCTAGGCATGGTTTCATTCATTTCAAATAGTTAGTTGGAATCTGAAGATTTTCGACACCCGTATCTGAGGTCCAGGACCTGGTTCCAAATTTGCCATTAAATGATGCACAATTTGCTATAGATGGGTGAAGAGGCTGACTGTGACTTGTATTCACATTGTTTTAGCAGAAAGGAAAAGATGCTCAGTTCTTCTGGCAGAGAAGGCAGGTTCATAAGAGAAGTAATAGAGGGTATGATGCTTATACTGAATCCTGGCAGATGGGTGGGTGGTCCTTCCTAAATTAGAAAGTAGGGGAAGACAGGCAAGGGAGAGATGGAGAGGGCATTCCAAATAGAGAAAGATAAAACAATAATAGATTATGAAGAGTTTGTATCGATCACTATACAGTGTGCATCTCAACATTCAGGCAATGAGTCAGAGGACTATTCCAAGGCAGTGACTGATTCAGATTTTACAAAGATTATTGTGACAAGCAGTGTAGAAAGAGGATTAGGGGGTTGGGGAGGAAAAAAAAGAAAGAAAAACAAACAGAAAAAACAGTAAAATATTAAAAAATAAACCTGAGGCTCAATTTAATACTCTTCTCATGGTATTCATTTCTAAACTGAAAGATCATATTAATTGGAAAATATAAAATAAACATTTTCTTATATTTTGTCCAACTTCTAGGATATATCTGACTGATGCTATCATTCTATGCTGGGATTGGTTTTCTTTAAGCATGAGTTTCCAAAGCATATTAACAAAACTCATTGAGAAATGATCTCCTATTCTTCTGTTTCCTTAAAGCTCAGGAATGACTATAACAAATAGAAAAGCAGAATAAGCTCTAGTAGTGAAGATAATGCTGAAGTCCAGGCAAGCTTTCTTTTACTCTGTGTGGTTGAGATAGAACATCCAATCTGTCTAGAGAAGTCTTGGAGACAGGAAACATTCTGGACTATTTGAGGGAAGGTAGGTCATGAAAGGGGTAATTGTGGAATCCAAGCAGAAGCAAGAAGAAAGGAAAAAACTCATGAAACACATATGCTTTCAGAGAACACAAATGAAGGCCAAGAAGAATAAAAGAACAAGCAAAAAAAGAACAGTGACAGAGAAAGTAAGGCCAGAATGCTACATTGAGTGAGTCTGGTCAGGCTTAAGACTAGCAGCAAAGAGAGGTTCCTGAGGGCTCAGCCTTGTAGCGTGATTAAAAATGGACACACACCTATTTGAACGCATCTAGGATGCCTTGTGGAAAGTACAAGAATTGGTATAAACAATCAAGTTTGGGGTCACATCAGGAGAAAAGATCCAGAAAGCTGCAGGAGGAATTGATGAATACAAACAGGAAAGCCATTAATGAGAGGTAAAATGGTGGGAACCAGGGAACAGGAGAGACAACTGTGATCACAAAAAGAGCCGATCACATTTGCATATTTGATAGAAAAAAATAGCACCATAACTGAGAACTTCCTCCATGAACTTGGACAAAGTTATTTACCTTGTTGTTGGCATCTGCACAAAAGAATGAGCATAATTATATCCTCTACAGCAGAGCTGTTGTGTTGCCTCAATTAGAACACTGGGAAAAGGCACTGAGACCATAGATGAAAAGCTCTATAGTAGCACAACTTATAAAATCAGGAAGAGGATGTGTGATCCCCCAGCTGCAACCATTAAACAAACCCTGTTCCTAGCACAGAGCCGAGGTCAATGGATGAAGCTGGTACACAAAAAAAGACTTTGGCAGCAGCAAGAGCTGCATTAATCAAAGTTGTGAAACAAAACAACCATCAGCTGCATTCAAGCCCCATTGTGGAAGGGAATCAATATTTGACAAACACTTTGTAAACGACACAAATTAGAAAGGCAAAACATCTAAAAATATTTCATAGGAGTCAAACAACAGGAAGTAAATATGCAAGGAAATGGTCTTACGACTCTCTGAAGGCATTCTTTGGCACAAATGCTGACATTACTCACACCCCATAAGTGAGAACCTAAACTTTGCTGTGAGAGTGTCCTGATATTTGTGATAGATTCTGGATTGAATATATCAATAAATACTCGACCTCAATGAGAAGCAAACTGTATCCAATAGCCAGACCAGGCAAATATCCATGGCTGCCAGATGCTTATTCAATAAACAGGTTTGATAAGTAATTCTAATTAGTAAGAAAAGCAACTGCACCTAGGAATTCAGTGATTCTGTGATGGACTGACTGCACAGCAGGAAAAATATGACTAATTCATTGAATAATAAAAATAACTTTCATCTTGGTATGTTATTCAGATTCTTAGGGTATTGTCACACTGCAACACATTTTATTCTTATAGCGGGAGTCAGCAAACTTTTTCTGTAAAGAACCAAAGGATAAATATTTTAGGCTTGTAAACCATACAGTCCTCTGTAAGGTCTCTCATCATTCAACTCTCCAGGTGTTGTGTAAAAACAGCCACAGACAGTATGTTAAGAACCAGGTGTGACTGTGTCCCAAAAAAACGTACACAAACAAATGGCAGGTTCAATGTGGCTCACTGTACTTTGCTGACCCCAGCTCTATTGTGTAAGCCTAACTATCCCCAAGGCTGCCGCTTATCAAGTGAATATTGACAGTAAATACTAATCCACAACTATATGCCAATAAAATGGACAACCAGGTAGAAAAGGACAAATTCTTATAAATGCACAACCTTCCGAGACTGAACCAGGAAGAAATAGAAACTATAAACAGACCGATCACAAGCACTGAAATTGAAACTGTGATTAAAAATCTTCCAACAAAGAAAAGCCCAGGATCAGATGGCTTCACAGGCAAATTCTATCAAACATTTAGAGAAGACCTAAAACCTATCCTTCTCAAACTCTTCCAAAATATTGCAGAGGGAGGAACACTCCCAAGCTCATTCTACGAGGCCACCATCACCCTGATACAAAAACCAGACAAAGATGTCACAAAGAAAGAAAACTACAGGCCAATATCACTGATGAACATAGATGCAAAATTCCTCAACAAACTATTAGCAAACAGAATCCAACAGCACAATAAAAGGATCATACACCATGATCAAGCAGAGTTTATCCCAGGAATGCAAGGATTCTTCAATATACACAAATCAATCAATGTGATACACCATATTAATAAACTGAAGGGGAAAAACCATATGATCATCTCAATAGATGCAGAGACAGCTTTCGACAAAATTCAACACCCATTTATGATAAAAACCCTGCAGAAAGTAGGCACAGAGGGAACTTACCTCAACATAAAAAAGGCCATATATGACAAACCCACAGCCAACATCATCCTCAATGGTGAAAAACTGAAACCATTTCCTCTAAGATCAGGAACAGGACATAGCTGTCCACTCTCACCACTATTATTGAACATAGTTTTGGAAGTTTTAGCCACAGCAATCAGAGAAGAAAAAGAAATAAAAGGAATCCAAACCAGAAGAGAAGAAGTAAAGCTGTCACTGTTTGCAGATGACATGATACTATACATAGAGAATCCTAAAGATGCTACCAGAAAACTACTAGAGCTAATCAACTAATCTGGTAAAGTTGCAGGATACAAAATTAATGCACAGAAATCTCTGGCATTCCTATACACTAATGATGAAAAATCTGAAAGTGAAATCAAGAAAACACTCCCATTTACCATTGCAACAAAAAGAATAAAATACCTAGGAATAAAACTACCTAAGGAGACAAAAGACCTGTATGCAGAAAACTATAAGACACTGATGAAAGAAATTAAAGATGATACAAATAGATGGAGAGATATACCATGTTCTTGGATTGGAAGAATCAACATTGTGAAAATGACTCTACTATCCAAAGCAATCTATAGATTCAATGCAATCCCTATCAAACTACCACTGGCAGTTTTCACAGAACTAGAATGAAAAATTTCACAATTTGTATGGAAACACAAAAGGCCCCGAATAGCCAAAGCAATCTTGAGAAAGAAAAACGGAGCTGGAGGAATCAGGTTTCCTGACTTCAGACTATACTACAAAGCTACAGTAATCAAGACACTATGGTACTGGCACAAAAACAGAAAGATAGATCAATGGAACAGGATAAAAAGCCCAGAGATAAACCCACACAATATGGTCATCTTATCTTTGATAAAGAGGCAAGAATATACAGTGGACAAAAGACAGCCTCTTCAATAAGTGGTGCTGGGAAAACTGGAGAGCTACATGTAAAAGAATGAAATTAGAACACTTCCTAACACCATACACAAGAATAAACTCAAAATGGCTTAAAGACCTAAATGTAAGGCCAGACACCATCAATCTCTTAGAGGAAAACATAGGCAGAACACTCTATGACATAAAACACAGCAAGATCCTTTTTGACCCACCTCTTAGAGAAATGAAAATAAAAACAAAAATAACAAATGGGACCTAATGAAACTTAAAAGCTTTTGCACAGCAAAGGAAACAATGAACAGGACGAAAAGACAATCCTCAGAATGGGAGAAAATATTTGCAAATGAAGCAACCGACAAAGGATTAATCTCCAGAATTTATAAGCAGCTCATGCAGTTCAATATCAAAAAAACAAGCAACCCAATCCAAAAATGGGCAGAAGAGCTAAATAGACATTTCTCCAAAGAAGATATACAGATGGCCAACAAACACATGAAAGAATGCTCAACATCATTAATCATTAGAGAAATGCAAATCAAAACTACAATGAGATATCATCTCACACCAGTCAGAATGGCCATCATCAAAAAATCTAGAAACAATAAATGCTGGAGCGGGTGTGGAGAAAAGGGAACCCTCTTGCACTGTTGGTGGGAATGTAAATTGATACAGCCACTACAGAGAACAGTATGGAGGTTCCTTAAAAAACTAAAAATAGAATTACCATACAACCCAGCAATCCCACTACTGGGGATATACCCTGAGAAAACCATAATTCAAAAAGAGTCATGTACCAAAATGTTCACTGCAGCTCTATTTACAATAGCCAGGACATGGAAGCAACCTAAGTGTCCATCCAGAGATGAATGGATAAAGAAGATGTGGCACATACATACAATGGAGTATTATTCAGCCATAAAAAGAAATGAAATTGAGTTATTTGTAGTGAGGTGGATGGACCTAGAGTCTGTCATACAGAATGAAGTAAGTCAGAAAGAGAAAAACAAATACCGTATGCTAACACATATATATGGAATCTAAGAAGGAAAAAAAAAAAGTCATGAAGAACCTAGGGGTAAGATGGGAATAAAGACACAGACCTCCTAGAGAATGGACTTGAGGATATGGGGAGGGGGAAGGGTAAGCTGGGACAAAGTGAGAGAGTGGCATGGACATATATACACTACCAAACGTAATATAGATAGCTAGTGGGAAGCAGCCGCAAAGCACAGGGAGATCAGCTCAGTGGTTTGTGACCACCTAGAGGGGTGGAATAGGGAGGGTGGGAGGGAGGGAGATGCAAGAGGGAAGAGATATGGGAACATATGTATATGTATAACTGATTCACTTTGTTATATAGCAGAAATTAACATACCATTGTGAAGCAATTATACTCCAATAAAGATGTTAAAAAAAAAAAAAAAAGAGTCATGTACCACAATGTTCACTGCCGCTCTATTTACAATAGCCAGGACATGGAAGCAACCTAAATGTCCATCAACAGATGAATGGATAAAGAAGATGTGGCACATATATACAATGGAATATTACTCAGCCATAAAAAGAAAGGAAACTGAGTTATTTGTTGTGAGGTGGATGGACCTAGAATCTGTCCTAGAGAGTGAAGTAAGTCTGAAGAAGTCAGCCAGCTTTACTTTGCTTGGGCAGGTCCTGCATAGGGTAGACACTGTAGTCAGTCAGAGAGTATATTTTCCACATCCTAAAACTGTTTAGAGGTGAGATCTTTGCAAAGAGCTGGGCACAGAATCTCTCAAAATGTGCTCAGAAGACAGCCATCCTTTGAGTGCCTGCTCTACAGATAACTATAATACAAAACATCAGCCAGGTAAAACATTAGTTCCTTTGTCTATTATCCACCTGTCCTCCTACCTCAACAGCAATTATCTCACACTAGGGGGCCAGGCAGTGAGAGGAAGAGTGAAAGATCAAAAAATGTAAGAGAACAGATTATACAACTTTCCCATGCATTCTTGAGAGTCAGAAGAAGTGAGAAGTAGAAAGTGTGATCTGAATATGAGATTCCATTTTTAAGTCATACAAGACTGGATTTTAGTACCTAGCAGAGTTTTAATGACCAAAACGAGACTGTTTTAATAACCAAAGTGAAACCATGGAATCTATAATAAGATGTCATTAAGGGACATGGAAATGAGATCCAGAGAATGTTTAAATATGGTGATTGGAAAAAATAATACCATTTTCTTTTGTAACAAAATTCAAACCATGAAATCAACTCAGCAAAGGCACTTGCCTTTTCTTTTCCAAGCTTACTAGACATTCAAAAATAAAGGGTTTCCTGTGTGCCAGTCAACACGCTCAACCCAGGAAGTGCAGACTGAAACTTGCCCTCCATCAATAACCTCCCTCCACGTAGCCTCAGTCAGGCACACAGCTTGTTCTCCTGGCTACTGCTAGGATCTCTTTAATAATGTTCAGAAGCCAACTTTTCTCCCTCCCAAATCAAATATCTTTTCCAGTTCACTTAATGGTCCTCTATTGCCCCTAAAGCACAAGATTTAGAAATGTTGTCCTTTTTTAACGCTTTTTCCCCTTGTTTCCTAAAATCAGTCACAGTCTCTCAGTTAACATTCTTTCATGTGTTCCCTGCTTTCAACCATCACAGTTGCCATCCTAATCCAAGTGGCCTGGACTATTGTAACGAACTGCACTGGTTTCCCTCACGAATCAACGCCCATCTGAAGAGATAATGTACTGTATACTCAATTACTGAATACTACCCACACCTCCACCAACACTGTATTTCTTGCTGCTAAAACCTCAGCCTTACCTTGACAGCTCTCTACAGCCAATAAACTTGTATATTTCCTACCTGATCATCTCTCACTACTTTATGTAAACTGACCTCAGTTACCTATTTGCCTTTCCATAAAGATGCCTTTCCTTCCAACATTCTAACTTTGCTCATTGCATCTCCCTCTGCCTCTGAAGGGCCTTCTGAGGAAAATAAATTTGGGGCATGAAACTGGGAGACAATATTCTAGAGCTGCCCAGGTGTCATCCAGACTGACATTCCCATAAAAAGGGGTCACATGAGATGATGCATTCCCTAGGATTCATCTAGACTTTAGAATCACAGAAAAAGAAAGCTGAATTCTAAAAATATTGCAATAACTCCTCAAGAACAGTGGCTCCCAAGCATCCTGTGATTCTGAGTTAGTAGCTCTAGGATGGAACCTATACATCTGCAGCTTAACAAGATGACTAATTGGGTCTGTTGATCAGATAGGTATGCGAACCTTGGACCTCTGCCCAAAGGTGGTTGGCCTGGGAGCCTAAGCGTCAGTGATGAGAGAACGCAATACATAGCACACACCACCACTGGTATTGTCCCTGATTACTGACACAACATGGGGAGAATCACACTGTTTTGAACCCCCTGTTCATATACTAAATCTCCTAAGATCCACATAGCATCTCAACTAGCTTATGTTCCGGGCTTTCTTTAAAAAGTAGATCAGTTATCCTCGGCTCCATTCCCTATAATGCACAAGTACATAATAATCTAAAGAAACTTAATCCATCAGCATGGCCATAAAGTCCTAATAGGAGTAATTTATGATTCCCCTTCTGAAGAGAATAAGTGCACATCCCCTAGACCACACCCCTCCACCCTTCTGCACACAACTTCTAACTCTAAAAGAGCGACCAGTGAGAAGAATTTCAGGCTCCATAGCAAAGGAGAAGGAGAAAGCTACGGAGGGGCCTTATCAGGGCCAACATTTCACCGAGCTGGGGGAATGGTCTTTGGATACAGAATGTTCACACTTCACCCAGTTAAGCAGGCCAAGGCACTAAGTCACAGAGTCATGGGCTGTTTGACAGGATCTGTGAAGGGGTGTCTCCAGAGCTAACAGGTATCTTAGCACTACAGCTACAGTGATGATTTGAATAGAATAGCATACTGAGCCTCCCTTTCACCTCTCTATTCCCACCCCCACTCACGTTAGGAAGGTCAGAAAGTTTGGAACCAGCTCAAACAAAAGCCTCTCTACTTTTCTCTCTGGAGAGTGCTTTGTTTCAACTGGGTTATATTGTATTAGCACTGTCATAATATTATGGCAATTGCCAGAGCACCGGTGATTTAAAAAAAATCAATTCGGCAACTTTGTTGGAGGCTGTGAACTAGGTAAGACTAATTAGGGCTTTAGAAAGCCAGACTGTTCTCACCGCCCTCGCTGAGTCCCAGCCAAGAGTCATTCATCTGCTTCCCTATCAAAGCAGAAGACCGAGCTTTACTCCTCTGGGGAAGCAGAGGCCACACTCCAAAACAAACCCAGAAAATAAGTGGCCAGGGCTTTTGTTATTTAACAAAGACCTAATATATCTTTCATTAGTGACCAGTTAAAATTGTTTCAAATTCAACTCGTTTTTAATAAGGTGACTTAAGTAAAAGATATTTTCTCAGATAAAAACAAATCCAAGGTTAGGCAGCTCCAGAGATGTTTCAGAGGCTCAGCAATGTCAGGATTTTGAGTGTGCATCTCTGCTATTGCCTCTCCTTTCCCCCATGGTCACAGGATGGCTGCAGTGATTCCAAGCAATATACCTTCATAGAGCAGTATCCAAGTAGAAATAAAGGGGGTAGAGAGAGATGAGCTGTTTTCATACCCTGAGGGAGGAAAATTTGTCCCCCCAAAACCCAAGATTTCCTTACATCACTAGTATGAGTTAGTCACATGTCCTCCCCTAGACAAATTACTGGCAAATAAGAGTTTGATTAACATGATTGGCTTAAATCAATCATATTCCATACCCTGTGTTTTATAATCTTGCTGCTAGAACAAGGAATAAAGGCAATGGCCCATCTATAGGGAAAATGATATCTATACAGTGAGGAAGGCAGTGTCTTTCACCTTAGTATATGGGTTAGAAGGGATGGGGAAGCTGTGCACACCATTTAGTTTTCATCAACATTTGCTAAGTGTTGTTAGCCTCATTTTTACGGTACCTGAAGTAAATGAGGGGTACACCACTGGGATGTTGAGGTAGAATTGCCAGCAACAGTTCTTGGGGTCCTGTTGTGTTAGAAATGCAAATAGTAGGACGCCAAAAATTGCATTTATAAGAAGTCACTAATGAAACTTCTTTTCCATTAAATCACAAGACACACACCTTAGAGAATGTAGGGTGTCAGAGTTTCAGAGGGATGAGAAGTTATTTTATTGATAGTATCATCAAGAGGCTAAAAGATAAGAGAAACCTATGAGGGCCTGCTAGCTTACTTCAAAGAGAAGGTGTCAAAGATCCTAAGTATTGTTAGATCCGGGAGACATCAGGATGGAGGAGGAAGCGCCGAGTCCCAAGCTTTTGTATGAAAATAAGAACTAGAGAGGGCAGGTTACTTCCATATCCCACTCTCATATCAGTAGCTAAGAAAATACTGAGTTGCAGTGAAAGGGAAAAGGGTAAATGCCTCATTAAAAGATGAGATTAAAGGTATGTGAGGTTGCAGAAATTCCCACACAGCAATAGTTGTGATTAGAGTTTTACCAAACACTTTCTTCATCAGGTGTGACCGATGTTCTTCCTAAGACCAGGCCTCACAAGAGCTGTAGCTCTCTAAAACATGGTCTCCAAGTGCAGTTCCCAGACTAGCACCACAACCATCATCTGGGAACGCCTTATAAATGCAGATTACCAGGCCTCAGCTCAGCCCTCCTAAATCAGAAACTCTGGGGGAGAGGCTTAGCAATCTGAGATTTAACAGCACTCCAGATGATTTTTCTAATGCTTGCTAATATTTTAGAGCTGCCCCTAAAGTTTCTGGTATTTTAAAATATTCTTAACATTGAAGCCAGAATCAGAATGTTGAACTGGTTTGTTTGGTCCCAGTTCTTGATTTCTTTTTTTGGTTCTCATTTCTGCCCACATAACCCAGTCCCTAATGGATATTCCTCTGCACTAATCTGTTTTTGCATGTGACCTACTACAATATTTGTAGACTGAATCTAGAGATGAACTACAGCCTTGTCTTAACGAGTAATGCTTTTACATTAAAATAAGCTTATTGTTCTACTCTGAAATCACTGAGGGGTCAAACCAAGAAATGGTCAATGAAAATTAGATAACGCAAAGAGCCCTGTCATCTAAAAGTTGTTTCCTTGTTCTACAGAAACAAATGAACTTGTCTTTCTTGCATTTTCTTTATAAGATTAAGAAACTTACGTCCAGGTGTCCTGTCTAACAAAGAATTTCTATGGCAGTTCTTGGTCATGTTATTGAAGGGGGATACTGTGCTATCTCCTTTCTCCAGGAGAGCATAAACCAAGGCTATCATCAGAACCAGATTCATGCTATTCTCCAAAAGAGCCATCGTTAGGGGAAACCTATTTTCTTCTCTCCCAATAATAGTGCCTGCAGATAAGGACAGTTGCTAAAGTAAGTTCTTACATATTTCCCTTCTCAGAAGCACAATTTTAAAAGGCACTGAAGACTCTTCTGCAACTCAAATATGAAACGCACCCCTAAACATTTGTTTCTCTTTGCCTTTGGTCCAATTATTCTATTTAACTATCTGTATTGAGAGACAGCTCTGGTCACTGGTGTGGCAGATAAAAATGGTATTTAGAAAAAGCTTTTCAGATAATTCCGATGTCCTGCCTTCTATCACTTCCTATTTCCCTAGTCCTCGTCCCCCCACCACTTGTTATTCTATATCACGTAGACCACAATCTCTGGGTGAACACTTGGTATTCTGAGAAACATAGGCCCTACTACTGTGCTAGAAATCAAGGAAGAGCAAAGATGATGGATACCATCCAAAAATGAGATTCGAGAATCAAAGATCATATCTCTTCCAGTCTAAGGAATTTAAAGACAATGTCTATGCACAAAACTCATCTTTAGTTATATCCACACAAATACACTTCAGCCTTGCATAGTCCTAAACCTCCAGGATGCTGTAGGTAAAAGCTAAAGAAACTAATGCTTGGAGGGTGGGAAGAGGGAAAGGGGATGGAATTCCAGGAGACAAGAAGTTATTCTAGCTAGAAAGTGAATTATTGAAGCTATAATTGCAATGGATTGCCCTATAGTCCAGAACTGTTAGGATCTGTTATGGTTTCTCTTCTAGTTTTAAGAAGTAGTTTGTATAAGAAGACACAAATATTGAAATAGAACTGCCACTGCTTATGTATATTAATTTATTAGGATAGTGATAAAACTCTCAAGTAGATTTCTTCAGTCTTTTGTACAGCAATGCTATAAAGAAAGCAGCAGTGGTTATGGTTCTAACTCCAAAAGCCAATAGCAATATAGTTCCTAGTACCTTCTCCTCACCTAGGATTTTTGTAAAACGTTAATGCCAGAATGCTTAGAGTCTTTGTTATCTATACTCTATGGTTAATCACTCCTTGGGACGAAGCTAATTCCGCTTGGCCAGCACTGTTGTTGGTGTCATGAGTAGCACTGGTCAAGAGAGGACCAACTAGCACAGCTGCCTCCATCTCTCTCCTAGAACTTCCTGAATTTGGTAATTAGACAGGTCAGATGGCCCCTTTTAATAGAACATAGCTCAAGCCATCCTGAGCTTAGAGCATGAATTCTCAATAAAAAGCAATATCATACTCAAAGGGCCAAAATCAGTTTTTAAAGCAAAAGTCTTAGATATTAACAATGGTCATGGCCCTTAAAAGTTCAATCATACCTGAAAATTTCTTATTCCTAGTATTTAACTTTTCTTAGAATTAACATTTTTATCCCTAAGGAAGTGATTTTGAAAAAGAAAAAAAGGTTGTGAGACACTGGCTTTGAGACTCCAACATCTTTGCTGATTGACTTATAAGATCCCTACTCTGCCTTGACCACTCAACTTTCTCCCAGTAGCTTTGGGCCAGCTTCAGGGAGGGATGTAATTTTTTTTTTTTTTTACAGGTTTGAGTCTCACGGCAGTTACAAATGTCAATGTTGCCTTCTAGAGGAGACCACCTGGAAGATAACAGCAACGAGTTATAATCCTTATACCTCTAGCCGATAAATCGTCAACTTTGACAATACTCATCTAGGAGGTTCACAGAAGCATAGTAACAAAAATCAAGCAGGGGAATGACATTCATTATTTAACTGGTTACTTTTTATTTTGTGAAACAAAATTCCTAAAACTTACATATAGAAGCTGCTGGCTCTAAGAAAAGTCTCTAATAGCCTTAGATAAGATTCAAAGTACAGCTTCTTAAGGGAGCAATTAGACTAGGTTTATACCAAATGACTCAGCCGGTGTTTAAAAAAAGAAAAACACGGTATAAGAGGAGAGAAAAGATTTAGTATGAAAAACAGTTTATTCTTTTCCTAAGAGAAAAATGAACATGATATTTGAGTGAATACAGTTATATTTATCCCAAAAGGTAAAGATGGCCAAAGTTGAGCCCTCCAAAGTGTTCTATGCATTCTTTTAGAGCCTAAAGTTCCTGATGATCTAAAACTCTAGATGTATTGTCTGCATGGCCAACATAAGACAATCGGTTAATTGTAGGGTTCAGTCCCTAATAACGAAGAGGACAGCAAACTAAGTTCAAACTAGAAATGTACGTTTTTAGTCCTGAATAAACTACAGTAGAAATAGGATAACTAACCAAGATAAGTTTGAGGAAGTATATCTGAGATTCTACTCCTGTTTATTATTCTGCCCCCATTACAGCTAACTCTACTCTTTTACTGGAATTGGTAGTCTTTTTTTTTTTTTACACAAAAAAGGAAAATTAGGGGGGGGATTACTGAAGCCTAACTTTGAGCACTAAAGAAACAAAGCTTCTGATAACTTTTAAGTAGACTGTAATAAGGTTAAATTGGAGCTGTCCAGCTTATCAAAGCCACCTGTGATACAGGTGCCAGGTGTCACCTGCATTATGAAAGACTTATGTATTAAGATATACTAACTTTGATTATTTCAAAGCTTAGTGTTAGTGAATGAGGTATGATTTAGTGGACAAAAGTATATTATAGGTTTAGTCTTTCCTTAAATGACTGATTAATAGTATTTATTCTAGACCAGAGTTTTTCAACCTTAAATGCACATTGGAATCACCTGGGAAGTTTCAGAATTATTATCTGGGTTCTACACCCTAAAGCTTCTGATTTAATTGTTCTGGGTTAGTGACTGCTTATTAGATGACCTGGGAAGCTCTTAAACATTCTATCATGCAGCCAGTGTTGAGAACTCTCCTAGATTCTTTAATTAGGAAAGAATATGATTTGAGAAACATGGACATTGATTGAATACTTAATTTGCCAATTGTCTTAGTCATTATTAATAGGTGCTAACTACTCCCTTTTAATAATAAAAAAAGACCTAACTCTCATATTAAAATTGTAAAGTGCTTAGTTCCTTGATACAGATGTTAAACAGTTAACTTACATGTATGGTCACAAGTTATAGCCATTCTTTCCCGGCCTGTCCTAACACCTGGGAAAAAATATAACTTGTTCTATTCGGCCTTAAAGGGCTACTGATCTCTTCGTAACTACTCTGTATTTTTACTGAATTTGCCTCTACTTGGTCATAGTGGTTTACACCTAAAGTTATCTAGAGCCATTGACATTCAGGTCAAAACCTACAGATACTCCAACAGCTATACCCACAATTTTCTTGATCTACTAAAAGAGCAAGCCTTGTTTGAAGAATCTGGGTCAGCCAATGCTTCAGTAGTCTTCAGCATGTAATATGGAGCTAGGGAATAATTTGTAGTTGATTCTTAGGTGGACTTGGACTCATATTTAGAATGTTAATGCTAGATCACCCATAACAGAGCAAGAAATGTAACTCACCAGATTTGGTTTGAGCCTTGGTAGTATGAAGGTAAAAATAACATCTTTTGATTGACCATCCACCAGTTAGCTAGATAATTAAAAAGCACTGGCTACTGAATTACTTTATAGCTGGGAATTGACAAGGGAGCTTCATGTAACTTACCCACTGAAAAATCAATAAGGATATGTCAAGGAGTAGATTCTGTGTTTGGAGTTCACATGGCTACATATGAATCAATGGAGAGCCTTAGAGCAATATGACTCCCAGTGTGGACATCCGCTTGAATGTGAATAACATCGTTAAGTTGGAAGCTAGTAGAATTCCTCTCAGAACTCCAAGATTCTGTATTGAGATATCACCTGTAGAGCAACTGGAGGTGAGGAGTAGCCTCTAATTTACTCATGCCTCTACCTACCAGTCATCAATCTTATGGTGCATTTCATTCTCTGCTGAGAGGACAGAGTAGAACTAAATGGAATCCACGTGGGTTGAATGGTTTTGCTGCCCACACTCCTCCTCCTGAATGAGACATTAATAGTAAACCAGCTGAGGGAGTTGAAGGGGGGAGTCATAATAGGGCAGTAACAACTATGAGACATCTCACCTGGTATAAGAACACTTTATTGGAATGACAGTTGGATTAGTTCTCCAGATACCAGAACTGTTGGCAGGCAATGAATTGTAGTGTAGAATTATGGCATATACCAGTGTGTCAGGAGTCATCTAGATAGAACCAGACAAATATTTGTCACCTTAACAGGATGATTTCTTGGAAGGAGAGCTCACACATTGTAGCAATACTTTTTGTGGCATTTTCCACCATCTCTTGAAGAAGCTTCATATATAGCCGGCTGGTATCTATATGTTAACACCACATGAAACTTACATTCCAAACTGGTTTCTCCAGAGATTCATGAAAAATAACTGTGGCACACATCAAGGTTAATGATATGAATTAAGAAAAATCTAGGCTTTAATCCTAACACTGCTAGTTATCAACTGTATTGCATCAAATTACTAAACTCTCTAAGCCTCAGTTTCCTCACCTATAACTTGGTGAAAAATAGGATTTACCTCAAAAGGCAGAGAGAAAGTAGTTGTTAGCACATTGCATCTCTCACTGTATTCTATGGGCAATTTATTCTCAAAATTAGATTGTTTAGCTTATAGAAACTACTTCTCATAGCTTGATCTATCATAATAATTGACTATTTTTCAAGGGTAGAAAACAAAAATGAAGCAACTTGAATATTATTCACAACATTCTCCACCATTTGGTTAAAGTTATAGGAGGTGGACATTACTCAGACCACCTAAAATGATGCTGACAGCAGCAAGACGAGTTCAAGTCACTCATGTACTTTATGTTATTGTGTAAACATAAAGAAGCTGATTTGATAGGTGATAAGGTGAAGGTAGTGAGGTAATTTGACAACCTCTCAAAATAAGTCTTAGAAGTAACTAGAAAAAGCTACATCTTTTAAACAAAAGGACTCTATGCTTCTTGCTGTACTACATTACCCCTCCTATTAGTTTCTTAATCAAACTATGGCATCTTGACAAACTCCCAGTGAGGAGTCTTACCTGTACTGCACTGTGCTATTCATGGAGCCCAACTTCAAAGATGGCTGCATTGTTTACTAAGTCTAAATAGTTGTAACAGCAGCCAACTGGGCTGAGATTCAGATGGAATGGATTCACCAGCTTTCCTTTCCTGAACACTCTCTCTGAACAGTTACCACCATCTTCTCTTCTTGACACTGCATTTTAACAGGAAACCATGAGGAGGAAGACTTAGGAAGAGAAGTCTGTGGAGAAGCCCAAGAAAGAGAAGGGACACGAGAAGACTCTGGAGTGGCCTTCTTACCTCTAAGCATGCACTTGGTGGGAACAGAACCTGAAGTAGGAAAACCCCAAAGAGCAACAGACCCTAAAGGATTCACTGCCAACCAGACTAATAGAAGCCCCACCAGGTACCCCTGGCCCATCCCACCTACTCGCTACTGTTAGCTTCCTAGCAATCTAGAGGCGGTGGCCTTTATATCCATCCTCAAGTCATTCAGCAGTTATTGCAGGCCCTGAAGTCAGGCTGGAAATAAAGGAGGCAAGAATGATAGTCTACACCTGGAATTCAGGTAGCCCTTTCATCATTTAAGAAAGAGCCCCAAGGAGGAAGGAATCAGCTGTTGAAAGACTTTCAGCTCTCCTTAAGAAGGCACATGTTGTATCCCTTTTGAGAAGCTTGATGAGGCCTGGAAGGGAGTTATAACTTACAAAGATTCAAGGTATACTTTCCCTGTAATCAACAACTGCCTTAAGCTGCTGAATAATTTGATTAAATGGAGTTTTAAATCAAAGACATAAGAGTTTAATTAGGAACTATTCTTGTCCTACTGAAGTTAACAGGCAGCTGTGCTAATTTTATTCCCGTGCCAGGATTTTTACCAACTCACAGAAAAGAGGGACTTGGAAACAAGCATAAATGTGTAAAAGGAAATACAGTTACCAATGAAATAGGCCACGAGGTGTTTTCCACCCTAGCCACAAGGACTGACTAGATAGAGGAGTCCTGTAGAAAAAAGTATGGGTCCTGGAGGGGGGAGGGGGAAGGGTAAGCTGGGACAAAGTGAGAGAGTGGCATGGACATATATACACTACCAACTGTAAAACTGATAGGTAGTGGGAAGCAGCCACATAGCACAGGGAGATCAGCTCGGCGCTTTGTGACCGCCTAGAGGGGTGGGATAGGGAGGGTGGGAGGGAGGGAGACGCAAGAGGGAAGAGATATAGGGATATATGTATATGTATAGCTGATTCACTTTTTTATAAAGCAGAAACTAACAAACCATTGTAAAGCAATTATACTCCAATAAAGATGTTAAAAAAAAAATTGTCCCAAACAAGCAGAGCTGGAGGACACCCCTTCCATGTTTTGCTTGCTGTATTTAATACTCCATTTTATTTATCCCCTTTGGTACTTTTTCTTGCTTCCCAATATTTTAATTCTCTGGTTCCTGAACTTCTAGGCTGAATTTTCAAATATCCATTGTGCATAAAATACATTTTGCAAAAATTTTTAAAATGCAGATTGCCCCCACTTTACCTCCAACTATGCTCAGTAGGTCGGGGTGGGACTCCCTCATCTTTGGCAGATCCCCCAGGTGATGTGATGCAGTTGAAACACTTCCTAGTCACAGTGTTGGTGTTCTCTCAGTGCTTCACCCTCTACCACCACTATTTCCGATGTCCTATACACCACAATCCATCTGTTACCTGTTTTTCCAAACCCCCTGCTTCAGGGACCACCTGATCAACTAGGAATCTTTGATCAATAAGAACTCTGGGACATATTAAAATATACAGGAAGGAAGGCAAAACCTGTGTAGCTGTGGCATTCCCCAAAAGGATGTTAGCATTTTTACCAAGAGGGTCAGATCCAAGTCACTCTGGATCCTGGGGAAGTGCCTAATTCAGGAGACTCTTGGAATTCTCTCCAGAAAGTCTCGATGGTCCCAGGAATTTAAAACAGAGGTGGCTGCACCAGAAAAAACCTTTGATCACAAAACTAGAAGGGGCCTTTGAGACAATTTAGAACTTATATGTCAGAAAATAAAAACTCAGAGAGATTAAGGGATAGAATCATGGGAAATTTGTTAGTTAGTGGTTAGTGACGTTTCTGAGGGTACAATCTGGGTGACTGATCTCTTTCCGTGGGTGGTGTGGGTGGTGTGTGTGTGTACCTGTGCGTGTGTGTGGAGTGGAGGACTAAAAACTCTGAAGAACGTTACTGATCCTTGAATGGATCTGGCTGTTCTGGGATTGTAGCCAATTTGCCTTGCTGGGTCCACTCCAGTCCCAACCACCATACAGACCTGCAGAGATCCACACCGGCCAGCGAAGACTGGAAAGGACAAACAGGAAGTCTGGAGATCAGTATGTCTACAAAATCAATTGGCTATGATTTTGTCTAAAAGCCATATACCTAAAATGTATTAAGTATATTCTACCTAATAACACAGCATATGAAAAATTGAGGTCCAGAGATGGGATAAGGGCACTCAAAATCACCCATGTGTTCAAGATCAGAATTATACAGAAGCCCACACCTAATTTCAAATGGTTTGTTAACTGAGTGTTGTCACCTCTCCTGTCAAGCACACTTGATGAGTGCTCCTGAGAGACATGAGTCTAATATTTTAGATATTTTCAGAAGGCATTTCTGTAATAAAAATCTATGTAAGAATGAAGAAGTTAAATAATAATAATAAAACAAGTACTATTCAAAGCTGTATGCCTTAGCTGTGAAATCACATTTTGACTTTTGCTGTCCTGGCTCTTCAAGTAAGTAGTACTTTTAAATGCAATCCAGCCACAGCTCCAAATTCCTTCCCCAAATGACAATCTTCTTGTAAAACATATGTACACTGCAGTATGCCCCATGCCTAACGGAAGTAGTAAGTCCAACCTGACTTTGTCTTGTATATCTGCCCTGTGTGTATATGTCTCTGTGTGTGCCTGTGTGTGTGTGCGCGCACGTGAGAGAGAGAGAGAGAGACAGACAGACAGAAAGAGACAGAGAGAGACTCAACTTTGTCTATTTAAAGTGAGATCCTTAAGAGGGAAAAACATAACATGTTATTATTAATAACATTATAATTATCAAAATGTATGAAAATATTCACAGTGAAAAGCCAAGTCACTGGCAGAACCAAGGATGGAACACTTGGGTGGAACACTTTTCCCCCGCCATTCATTCCAAGAGGAGTAATTTTTCCTAGCCCCACTCTTGGCCCCTTTACTCACTCCTGATTATTAAACCTGAGGATGAAACCTAAGCAAGCTTGTGCACCTGACACTTTTACCACCTGGGCAAGTCTGTCCCAAGAGATTTCACTGCTGCTACCTGGTGGAAGTCTTCCTGGGTATTGGTAGGTAATTTGTTTTAATTCTAGAGTCTAGTATTAGTAAGCCCTTTAGGTAACAGATCTCAGGGCTTGTTATTTTTTACTTGTTCTCTTTTTTATGTTTCTAATTACACTGGACTTTTCTGAGATATATTTCATATGCAAAATAGAAACCCTCCAGAAAGCCTGTGGGAGAGAAGGGCACAGTGACACACAGCTCCCAGGCTCATCCATCTGGGACAGAGACCCTGATACTTGGTTTAGTGGCAGCTCCTCCAAGGCCCTTCTCCAAGCTTGTTAGAGGACCACCTGGTTAGTAACTCCTGTGCCCTTCTTTTTTTTTTTTTTTTTTGCGGTACAGTGGGCCTCTCACTGTTGTCTCACTGTTGTGGCCTCTCCCGTTGCGGAGCACAGGCTCCGGACGCGCAGGCTCAGTGGCCATGGCTCACGGGCCCAGCCTCTCTGCAGCAGGTGGGATCTTCCCAGACCGGGGCACGAACCCGTGTCCCCCGCATCGGCAGGCGGACTCTCAACCACTGCGCCACCAGGGAAGCCCTGTGCCCTTCTTTTAAGTCAAACTCTTGAGCCTCGCCTAGGATTTACTGAATTAATACTGGTTGTGGGGCCCAGAGATGCACATATTTTAAAAGTTTCTCAAGTTATTTGTTTTTATACAAGAGCTTAAGAACTACTACAACAGAAATACTTTCTTTACTGCACAATACTGTCCTTGCATGAGAGCACCTGAGATCTCTCCGGGAAGTTTCAAAAGCCCTCCTCAAATACACAGCTCTTCCAGCAAACGTGCCCTGATTTTATAAATTTCCACTTTCTATCCCAGCAGTGTTTCTTAGTTGGAAGTCCATGTATAGACTAATAGGGGTCTGTGAAACCTCCAAATGTATTAAATTTTACATACATGTGAATATGTACATTTTTCTAGAAAGAGGGTTTATAGATTTCAAGATTTCTATAACCCAAAGCATTCTTGGAGTTGCAAAATTAGAAGATAATATCCATCCAGAAAGACTGATTTGTTTTCAACAGCTCTTTTGGGTCCCTAAACATAACGAAGTACAAGGCTTAGCAGTTAAATTTTTGTTAAATGGCCTTATTTGTCTGCATGTCAGTTCCTTATAATTAAGCATACTTTGACTAATTTGAATTAAGTATGCCTGCATTCTAAACTCCCCACGCTATTTGCCTTATACAGATAGAGAACACAAGAACAGGAATGTCTGTGCTCCTTTTTCAGTGTTAGTTACCTCTGAGGAGCATAGGTATCTTTGCTTTTTTGTGGAAAAAATTAACATCTTCTCTGATGAGAGTCACAGATTCATCTGATAACAGGTGCAGAAAGAAATCTTTAAACTCTAGACAGATTAAGGATAAAGGAGGACCCTAGGGCACAAAGCAGATGTTGTAAGTAATCAAAGAGACAGAAATTTTAATCAGTTCTTCTGTTTTTCAAAGACAATTCTGTTTCCTGGATTAATAGGGAGCTGCTGTGAAGCTGAATTGCCCAGGTGTGGCAAAATACTGTCCTACCCTCCTAACCTGGGGAAGCTTAGAGAACTACATTCTTTCTAAAATTTAAAGTTATCTAGAAAAAAGTTACTTGTTTATTTTTTAAAATAATAATCTCATTGACATATAACCTGTTAAGCTTTGGAGTTAAACAGAGGGTTTTGGGGCTTCTCTGGGGAGGGTACTTGGGGAAGGATACAGTTTTTCTTCCATAATTTTCAATATGATAAAAATATTTAATACACAAAGTTGATGAGCATTACATGAAAATATATGTAAAACAATTTCCATTTGGTGTTTACTCGGTGTGACTTTCCTTCCCCTTACCAAGCTGAAATGGAGGACTAAACATTTTGAATGATCTGAATTTCATTCCAATAGTGTAGTAGGCAGCTTCTAAGATGTCCCCCAAGGATCCCCATTTCCTGATATCCATGATCTTGTGTAATCCCCACCCTTGAGTGTGGACTGAACCTTGTGACTTCCTTCTAATGAATAGAACATGGTAAAAGTGATGGCATGTCCCTTCTAAGGTTAGGTAACAAAAGACTTTGACTTCCATCTTTCTCGGCCTCTTTCTCTCTGCCCTTGCTCTGGGGGAAGCAAAACGTTGTGAGTAGCCTTATGGAGATGCTCACATGTCAAGGAACTGATATCTCTGGCCAACTGTCAGTAATGCTTGAGTCTAGCCAACAGCCTTGTTAGTGAGCTTGGACCGTGGATCCACCCTGAGTGTGGGAATGAAAGTAGCCCCAGCTGACACTTTTTATTTTTAATGTTTTGTATATTTTTATTATAGTGTGGAGCACCAACAAAAAGAGGTATAATAATAAAACTAGGCACAAGCCCATAGTTTTCTGAATTTTTTAAACACTGAATACTTTTTGAATATTCATATAGTTCAAAATCAAAATAATACATAAAAGTACATGGTGAAAATTACTGCTTCCTTTCCAGCCCACACTCATGTTCACCCTTCACCTTTCCTCCATCTTACTAGTTTCTTGTGTTATCTTTCTTTGTTTCATTTTTTCCTTTTTTTTTTTAACATCTTTATTGGAGTATAATTGCGTTACAATGGTGTGTTAGTTTCTGCTTTATAAGAAAGTGAATCACCTATACATATACATATATCCCCATATCTCTTACCTCCTGCATTTCCCTCCCTCCTACCCTCCCTATCCCACCCCTCTAGGTGGTCACAAAGCACCGAGCTGATCTCCCTGTGCTATGCGGCTGCTTCCCACTAGCTATCGGTTTTACATGACACTTTTTAGTTGCAGCCTTATGAGTAACTCAAAGTCATAGGACTCAGCTAACCTGCACCCTGATTCCTGATCAACAGAAGTTTTAAGGTAAAAATTGTTTATTGCTTTGGGCCACTAAGTTTTGGGGTATTTTATTACACAGCAGTAGATAACTAAAATAAATGCAAAGAAAGCATAATTCACCCTCATGAGGAAGAAACACTTCTTTCTCTGGACAGTGGTAACCCATTCAATCTCATTCTATAAGCCTATGGTTTTTATAATGAAAACCATTTCAAAGGAATTGAAGTTGAAAGGATGAGATGGGCATACAAAATCAGCTAAGGTAGCTTTTTCAAACATCACTTGCATTACTACCCTAGCTTCTAGGAAGTAAAATGATGATAATTTAATATATATTAACTGTTAATGTGTACCTGACTCTATGTAGAGTGCTGTATCTGAATCATTCCACTGAATCCTCACATGCACCCCAAGTGTTACTATCATGGACACTTTACAACTGAGAAAATTGACGTAAAGAGAGGTTGAATATCTTTCTCAGTCTACATAGCTAGAATTTGAACCCAGAGCATCTTGAAACTAAAACTCATATTTCAAAGCAAAGCAGTCTGAGGAGACCTAACAAGGACTGGCATTAGTGAATAGTGAACTTATGACTTTCTTTGCCAAGTCCATTCAATAATAATAGGGAAAATAATTTTCCAAAGTGCATAAAATCCTAATTAACTCTATTAAACTAACCTATAATTGTTTCAATGCACTCATAAAAATACATAGAAATATCAAACATGTTCTATTCATGTATAACATTTTTGTGTACTCTAATGACAGTTACACACAACCAAGAAATGTTAGAATTACATAGATCTATATATAAGACATATATAATAATGACATTTAAATTTTTTTTTGCATTTTTCCTTCTCTTGCTTGGAAGAGCAATTTTGACCAGAATCATAAAAAGGTGACAGAGAAAGAGGTCTTTTCATACAGTCCAACAATTTCATTTTACAAATGGGAAAACCGAGGACATTATTTGCTACCAGTTAATGGTAGCAAAAATTAGAACCAGACCTACTGATTTGCAGTTCAATGTATAGTCCAGTGCTGTGCATGGTCCAGTAAATTCGACATAGTATTGAAAAAGCACTAGTTTAATTTTTTCCAATAAAAACATGGAATCAAGTTAACCAACAATGAATTATTCAGCTCTCTTTGGAGGCCAAAGTAAGATATAAAATTCGTATTGAAAGAGCAACAATAAGACTGACAGCTAATTCTTCCTTAGAAATAACAGAATTCCAACTATAATGGAAAGATCTCTTTAAAGTGCTTAAAGAAAAGCACTTAACTTGTCAACCTAGAATTTTACATTTATAAAAATATCCCTCAGAAATGAAGGTTAAGATTAAGATGTTTTCAGGAAGTTAATCATTTATCACTAGCAAGAACACTGAAGGGAGTTTTTCAGGCAGGAAAAAAATAGCTCCAAACAAAAGAACAATAATGTAAAAAGGAATAAAGAGAGAAAAGGCTAAACATAGTGGCAGAAAATGAGTGCCGACTGCATAAACAATCATAATAATGATTTGCAGGGTCTAAAATATATTTTGTATAAAAATGCATAACAGCAATAGTACAAAGACAGTAAAGGATAATTGGAGTTTAAGTGTTCTAGCCTTTGCATTTTTCTGGCAGTTGGTAATAGGACATATTTAAGGTGGATCTAATCGGTCAGAAATATATGTTTAATCTTTAGGTAACCATTGAAACAGTAATAACACTATGTATAAGTGCACACTGATAGAGAAGGGAAATTTGAAATTTTTCAAATATTTTAAAAATACAAAAATCAAGAAAAAAGAAAGGAACAAAGAACTGGTGAGTAAAAAACAAACAAAAACAATAGAAATGTTATAGATTTTAACCCAATTATATTAGTCATTTTCTTAACATAATAGACTAAATATTCCACTTAAAGGACTACAATATTCAAGGTAAAAAATAAAACTGAACTATGTGCCCTTTACAGGAAACACACCTTAAACATAAGGACACAGAAAGTTTGAAAGTAAATAGAATGGAAAAATGTATAGCCAATGTAAATAGTATATCAAAAACAAAAAAGTAGACTTCAGGGAAGAAATTTTAATTAAAAAAATGAAAGAACTAGAAGAAACAACAGGCCACTCTACAATTAGTTTTGGAGATATTAGCATACCCTTTTCAGCAATGAAGAGAAACACTGATAAAAAATAAATCAGTAAGGATATAGACTATTTGAACAACTTGATTGATAAATATGAACTAATTAGCCATAACACTACAGTTAAGAGCTGCAGAGACAGAGTCTTTTCCAAAAGCTCATAGAATGTATATGAAAATAGACCATATGCTGTGTCATTAAATAAATCTCAACAAATTTTGAAAAACTGAAATCATAAAGAATACATCATGGAGCACAGTAATCTTAAGCCAAAAATGGTAAAAAATTTTAATTTAAAAATCCCAAATATTTAGAAATCATGCAATATACATCTAAATTGCACTTTAGTCAACGAGCAATACAATGGAAAGTAAAATGTTTGTGAAATAATAATATACTAAAATTTGTACAATGCAGGTAAAGCAGTGCTTAGCAGAAAATTTATAGCATTATGTACATGTATTAGAAAAGAATAATTTGAGCTTTTATCTGAGGAAGCTATGAAAAAAACAGCAAATGGAATCTAACAGACAAGAAAGGAAATAAAAATATGAACAGAAACCAATAATAGAAAGCAGACATAAAATTGAGAACATCAACAAAGCCTTTGAGGATTAATTGAAATTTAAACGACTAACAATACTGTGTCAGGGTGGGGAGGTGGGTGGAAGAGTGGGGGGAGAATACAAATTATTAAGATCAGGGATAAAAAAGCCACCATTACTTCAGGTGCTACAGATGTCAAAAAGACAAGAGGATAGTGTAAGCAAGTTTATACCAATAACTGTGATAATTTGGGTGAAATGTACAGATTATCCCAAAAGTTGCATTATCACAGCTGACAAAAGAACAAAAAGAAAGTATGAACCCACAGTTCCTTGCCAGGGGGCTTTCTCAACAAGGTTACTCAGCTCATCAAGCCACCAAGTGGTACCTCTTGCTCCAGTCTATGAAGACAGAGTCTTATATAGTGTGACATAACCACAGGAGTTATATCTCATCATCTTTGCCTCATAATGTAGCCTAATCAAAGGAGTGACATCCATAGCTTTGCCATATTATATTGGTTAAAATAAGTTACAAGTCTTATCCTTATGGGAGATTGAGGGGTGTGGGAAAGGATGTATTACACAAAGGCATGGATATCATGAGGCAGAGATCATTAGGGTTATCTTAGGGTCTACCTATCGCCCTGTGCCCAATCACTTTGACTACTGGGCTTGTTATAAGAACATTCACAGCAGCATTATTTGTAAATGCCAAAAACTACAATGACTCAAACATACATCACAGTAGAATGGATAAGTAAATTATGGTATATTCTAATAATAGAAAATATACAACAATGAAAAAAATGAACTGTTGCTTCACTCAAAAATATGGCTAGATCTCTTAGACAAAATGATGAGCTAAAGACACCAAACACAGAAGTACCTGTGGTATAATTTCATTTATGTATGATTCAAAAAGAGACAAAACTGGTTGTGGAAATAACATCAGTGGATACCTTTTGGTTAGAATAACTGGTAAGGGCCATAAGGAAGGCTTTTGAGGTGAGGGAAATGTTTATGTCTTAGTCTGAGTGTTGGTTGAAAATTTATCAAGAGGAACACTTATATTTTGCACATTAATGTGTACATTCTATGCTTCAAAACAAAAATTATCTAAATCTCTTTAAATTATTTTAATTTCCTACACAGAAACATCAACTATTCCTGATTCTTCAACTCTTTATTAAGACTTTTCCTTCTTATTGCAAACGGCCAATATGTGCTTTGAAAGAAACAAAGAAAAGAGGGCAACTGTCTACCAGCTTCTCTTCCATATGACATTGGTGACCTTGTTTCAGGCATCATGCTTTCTCTTGTTTCACAACCATTATTCTCATGTTCTACAGATCCCGTGGCCCATTGGTTAGGGTCAACAGTTTGTTGTTCAACAAAGTGACGATTCAACCAACATTCTTAAGCACTGTAGCTAGTAGCTTACAGTGTAGCTTTCTCGAAGAGCAAAATCATCAAAAAATAACAACAAAATCCAGTCTGTACAGGTCACAGATGAATGGAAAGGAGAACCACAATGTGTAAAAATGGAAACATGAATTAAATACTATAAATGATCAAGGAAAGAAACACTTTATGTAGAGAATACAGGACTGTCTACTCA